>NC_041383.1:243184517-243204271 GCF_002162155.2 Triticum dicoccoides | reverse complement strand
GCGTCGTCGACACCATCCTTAACCCAACCACCGGAGCAGCTTCACCTACGCCCTCGTCCACGGCCACAGATCCGCTTCGCCCACACCATAGTCCACCCTACCGGAGCCGCTCCACAAACACCCTACTCGACGGTTCTAGATCTCCTTACCGGACCCTGACAGCCAGCGCAGCGTCATCACCCTCGACGTTTCTAACCTGATTCCCACCGTCTGGAGAGATGCCAAGCACCCGCCACGGCCTAGGTACTTGTCACCTTTAAACCCGTCCAGCATCACCTGCCCGATGTACTTCAAATATACTAACCGGTCGTTGTTACCTGTTATGCAGCTGGCAAAAACTACAAGGACGATGTTTCTTCTGGATCTAACAGCTTGGCCAACCAAGATCCTGGACTGAGGCATTGCTATGATCTTGTAAGCGCGTCTCTCTCTCTTGTATTATTCTGTGCCTGCCAGCGTGCTTTGCTAGGATTTTCGACCAGTAATCACTTTGTGCAGACAATGATTTCTACTACTGGCTGCTAAATTAGATATGTAGATGTCATACATGATACTACCTCGTACCTCCGTTCCTAAATATAAGTCTTTTAGAGATTCCACTATAGGGTACATACAGAGCAAAATGAGTGAATCTACACTCGAAAATGCATCTATATACATCTGTATGTGGTCCATACTGGAATCTCTACAAAGACATACATTTAGGAACAGGGGCAGTACATTACACAAAATCGTAGGTGGCATGTAGGAATTCTAGTGCAATACATTAGGCTCCCTTAGAGTGTCTGCTAGTCCAGCATACAAAGTCATGGCTAGTTTATGGTACGCACACAATCGTTAATTGGTGGTTTAAATATGCGCAAGGGATATGCAATGTAGTATCGTGTAGAGATGTCTGAAATTAGCCGTGTCAACTTGCAGATAGGGTTACACAATGAAAAAGTACAAGATGTATGTGGCAATGTCATGGAACATCACAAAAAAAGGAGAGGCAGCGGTGAGCCTATACAGTGTGCTATGGTACGTCACTCCTCCATTGCAATCATCGTGACATGTTATTTGTAAGCCAGTTGTATTAGCCAGGTTTCTTAGGGACAGTTATTACGAGTTATCCTAAGAAAATAAGCACCTGTGAATATAAGCTCCATGTAATACGCCAACCAGTTCTTTTCATTGCGTTTTCAGCTTATCTTTGGTATGATCAGTGGAAAGTCTAGATTGCATTATATATTTTTCATTTTGCTGCACATATGGAAATTAATTTGACTTGCAAACATCACAAATTGAACCCAGTGCAGTAATTAATATGATAGGAAAACAGACCATCACTATTTGCTCAAATGCAAATATAAAGATACCATCTACTTGGCACAATCTACTTTGGTCAATATTTTCCATAGAGATCCCGTTACCTAATTTAAACGAAGAACGCATGACCCACATTTAAATGAAAAACAATTATTTATTGAAATTTGATGGTCCAAGTGGCTGGTTATTATCATATAGCAGCACCACCTGAAAGCATCATATAGCAGCAGCAGCTCATAACAACTCATCATACAGCAGCAGTAGTCTGTAATTCATCATATTCCAGCAGCAGCTCATAGCAATTCATCATATAGCAGCAGCAGGAGCAGCTCATAGCAATTCATCATATAGCAGCAGCAGGAGCAGCTCATAGCAATTCATCATATAGCAGCAGCAGGAGCAGCTTGTAGCAACTCATCATATAGCAGCAGCAGCAGCTCATAGCAATTCATCATATAGTAGCAGCAGCAGCTCATAGCAACTCATCATACAGCAGCAGCTCATAGCAATTCATCATATAGCAGCAGCAGGAGCAGCTCATAGCAATTCATCGTATAGTGGATCAGAATGAAAATTTGGCAAAAAATCAGAGGAGATCCTCACCTTGTTGGATGAGCTCATCCTTTAACAGCACCTCAAGGCCATGGCCTGGGAGGAGGGCAGGGGAACAAGGTGCCTTCTACCGCAGTGTGGCATCAGCCATAGTTGTGCAGCGCCCGCCGGAGTAGTGCGTTGGACGAACAATAGTGGAGCAGCTGCTGGAGACCATGAGAATGAGGGTCGGCGCCAGAGGGAGGAGCAGCCAGGGAGATTTGCCCCTACCCGCCGGCCATGTAGCCTAGCTGGACATAGCATCGTCGAGGACCAGGCCAGATGGGACCAGTGGCGACGGCTCGCTGGAGGAACCCTAGTGCTGCAGGCAGGGGGTCGAGGTAGAGGGAAAGGGGAGAGGAGATACAAGCGGGCAGGGCAATGAATGCTTGCGTGTTTGTTTTTACTTGAGGGTCAGATGTGACACGGGCGTCAGCAGTTGCATTTTGAGTGTAATATAGGCAGACAACAGAGTCATTTCACTATTCCCCTTCCCTTCAATTTTTAGTGAGGTTCTACCCGAAACACCCCCCCCCCCTCCAAAGCGAAATTAGTTAAGCCCAAGCCCATAACTCAAAAATGACTTCTTTACATCTTTTATGGCTTATTTTGACAATATGCCCTGAAAAGGCGGAATCAAACTGGCCCTTAACCTACAATTCAATTGTGCGTGCAATGATGAATTACTCCTGCCTGCTATCTGTACATTTAGGCATCATCATACATGGCATAACCTAATACATGTGCATTCCATTGTAGAATCTGGAATATGCAATGTTTATGTTAGTTCATACGTTGCACATGATGTTTAAATGCCCCTTAAATCTGGTCAGTCAAGTGATGGTCTTTAAGCCTCCTTCTTTGCTTCTTTTCTTGATATGTAAGATTTGCTCACACATCTGTTCAATTGCTTGTTTGCATCAGCCAGCCATACTAGGACTGTTTGCTTTGATTACTTGTTGTTCTTGACCTAACACTCTAATAGAGCTTGTCAACGATTTAAACACTAAGGGCTGCTGTAGTGGGGCCTTGTCTAACTCATAGGTGACATAAAGGTTTGGCTGTACACTACAGTAGGCTCTCCAAGAGTACCTGGAGATCCAGTTCGAAGGTATGCCTAGTTTTTACATAGTGCAAACATAGTAAATGCTCATTTCATTGTGTGCAAGTGCAAGAGATGCGACATGTTTCATTATGTGGTGTTGTTTTGTTATAATCTCATCATTTTGTGTTCACAGACTGGAAAGTATGCATATTTATCTTCCAAGGAGACGAGTAACTAGTTTGTGTCATCTTGCAGAGGGGGTGCAATGAAGATAAGATTGAGGATTTCCAAGTACAAGATGTTAGGAAGGAGCCTTGCAAGAGAAGTAGGAGCTGCGCTGAGCCTCTTCAACCTGCTAAGGTAAGTCACTGTATGCAACTCAATAGTTCAATTCCTTGTTTGTTTCAGGCATAGTTAATTTTCTCTTTTCAAATGCTTTATTTGTCCTCACTTAATGAGATGCCCAAATAATTATGCCTGATGTTCGGTACTTGTCTCACTATTAGTTGACATAATTAAAGGCGTTACCATTTAATTACTCTGCCGAAGTGTGCCTGAAGCTTTGAAGTCTATTAACCAACTATTATTGCATGAGGCTCACAATCTAGTTTATACTACGCTAATGATTGCATAGTTTTGCCTGCTGTAGTATGTTTGTATGAAACCCTCTGTTGTTCATTATGCTCCCTAAGACTTTAATTGAGGTACAGAATGGCCAACTGCTTGCTTACTTATACGCAACATGTTGTCTAAATTTGTAACTTGTCTGTGTTTTCGATTGGGCCCCAACATCATGCTCCTCTGGTGAGCTAAGAGGGATTTCTGTATGCAGGCTGCACAGACTATCTTTTTTATAATTTTTAAAATATCACCTGCTTATGCTTCATGACGTGTAACATTTTTTTGTGAAAGTGACGTGTAACATTATTGTTAGTCCTGTTTTGCCATGTAGTACAAAATAGTGTCTTGTTCGCTTCACTGTTGTAACTATATTTTTGCCCTAGTCATGTGTACTTACAGAAACATTTCAGGATGAAGTGACATCAACACAAAAATCTGCGAGTAGTGCGGCACGGCCGTTACAGAATGATTATGGATTGGAATTGGAATGTGTTGATGTTCTCGAGCATCAACTAGAGGTGGCAAGACAACGTGTACATGATTGTCAATGTATAATCAACAAGTTGAGACTGGACATGCAGGTATTAGATGCAGGAGTCAAAAAATGAAACAAGACACCGAGGTAACCATGAAGGAATTGGAGATTTTGCAGACTGAAATTTGTGCTATCTGAATCCGGCCAATCCTATTTTCTGAAGAGATTATAGTTCAAATGGAGTTAAGTTGATGCGCGTCCATGATGTATGAGCTGTATTTGCCCAGTGTATGTAATTTGCTGTTTGTGTATGCTTTATTATCACCTGTGCCAAACCATAATGCCCAGTGGGTATAATCGACTATAATTTCTTTATTGTATAGTGTAGGATTATTCTACCTTTCTATGCCTTGATCTCTTTGTTGTATAGTGTATGCTTTTTAGAGGTGATAGTATTGAGTAGGATAATTCTTTGAATATGCTATATCGTTCAAATGGGGGCCAACTCGCCCGACCATGGGCCTTCACGGGCTGTCGGATCCATGGGCCTTCTACGTCTCGCAGGATCCATGGGCTTTCTACGTCTCACGGGATCCATGGGCCTTCTACGTCACATAGGATCCATAGGCCGCCGACTCATTTATGGGTCTTGTACGGGCCTTTAATGGGCCATAGACGGGCCTATAGTGGAAATCGTACGTTTTATGGGCTGACCATAACGGGCCGTTAATAGGACGTATTTGGTGATGATATCAAAATGGCCCAACATACTAACGGACCACAAACGGGCCGACTGTAACGACGGGCTGAATTTGGCCCACAAGCAGAAAATGACAGTAACGGGCCGTAAGTAACCGAATGCTGCAAATGAGCCCAAGAATAAATGGGCCCTCAGAAGGCCGAAAGTTAACTTGGGCTGGAAACGGCCCAACGGAATAACAGCCCGTTAATGGGTATAAAGTGTTACACTGTTCATTATGGGCCAGTTTCACCGCTGGCCGTTAATGGGTGTAAAGTAATACACTGTTCATTACGGGCCAGTTTTAGCACGGGCCGCTAATGGGCCAAGAGTTAAAAAGGGCCTCATATGGGCCGAAAGACGTCATGGGCCATACATGGGCCAGAAGTGAAAACGGGCTGGAATCATATTGGATGGCCCAGATGACGCTAGTGGGCCTAATTCGCATAGGGCGTAACGGGCCTTGGGTTAGCGGGTTGTAAATGGGCTATATGCTAACAGGCCGTTAACATGCTTTCCATGGGCTGGCCCGCCAGCTTTTGACCAAGTCAAACGGGCCGGCCTTTTCACATGAATGGGCCACTGTTGGGCCGTGCCATGTGTCGACGTATCATAGGCGCCTTCTATCCAGTGAGTGGATGACATCTGTCCCAATGATGAGCTGACACGTGTTTCCTCCAGCCAATGATGATTTTACACGTGGAAAATCCCCATTGGTCGGGGCTGTTAACGGGTTATCAGATCCAAAACCCGACCCGATAGCTTAACGGCGTTCCGTTATGGTGGATGCCACGTGCCGGTCACCCTTGACGAAAGCACTTCTGTGACACGCGATTTATCGTCATGGAAGTGGACACTTCCGTGATGATAATTTTGGTAATGTCATGGAACACTTCTACGACAGCACAGGTATGACTATCTTGATTCTGTCATAAAACCGTCATGGATGTACATGCATGACAAAAAACACGACCTACTGTGACAAACACGTATCATCATGGAAGTGTATTTTTTTGTAGTGCATGTCCTCAGGAACAAACGTAACTACTCACAAAGCATATTCATGTTCATAATTAGAGGAGTATTATTATGCATTAAGGATCTGAACATATGATCTTCCACCAAGTAAACCAATTAGCATCAACTACAAGGAGTAATCAACACTACTAGCAACCCACAGGTACCAATTTGTGGTTTTGATACAAGATTGGATACAAGAGATGAACTAGGGTTTTGAGAGGAGATGGTGCTGGTGAAGATGTTGATGGAGATTGACCCCCTCCCGATGAGAGGATCGTTGGTGATGACGATGGTGATGATTTCCCCCTCCCGGAGGGAAGTTTCCACGGTAGAACAGCTCTGCCGGAGCTCTAGATTGGTTCCGCCAAGGTTCCGCCTCGTGGCGGCGGAGTTTCGTCCCGTAAGCTTGCCCGCAATTTTTTCCAGGGTAAAAGCCTTCATATAGCAGAAGATGGACATCGGAGGGCCACCAGGGGGCCCAGGAGACAGGGGGGCGCCCAGTAGGGGTGGGCACACCCCCACCCTCCTGGCCAGGGTGTTGGCCCCCTCAGGTGTTTTTTTCGCTCAATAATTCTTATTAATTCCAAAAATAAGTTCTGTGGAGTTTCAGGATTTTTGGAGCA
Source organism: Triticum dicoccoides (assembly GCF_002162155.2). Lineage (NCBI taxonomy): Eukaryota > Viridiplantae > Streptophyta > Magnoliopsida > Poales > Poaceae > Triticum > Triticum dicoccoides. The sequence continues at coordinate 243,197,849 of NC_041383.1, read as the reverse complement.
GTGCAGAATATGTTTCCAATGTTTGCTCCTTTTCCAGCCAGAATTCCAGCTGCCGGCATTCCCCCTCTTCATGGTAAACCTTGTAAAATAAGAGAGAATAGCCATAAGTATTGATATATAATGTGTAAAAACAGCCCATAATGCAATAAATATTGATATAAAAGCATGATGCAAAATGGACGTATCATGTGGCGCCTCTGTATCGGGCGATGCCGCGACGGAGTTCGGATGATGTCTGTATGCGGTTTTCGGCCTGGACGAGGTTGTGTTTGTCGCACCGGACTAGATGGTCATCTTCTCATGTTGGGGCACGCCCCCTGGACCCATAGATTGATCTGGTTTGGCCTGCTCTATTGTCCAGGTCCTGTCGTAGGTCATAAGTGTATTCTAGGGTCGTTGTCCCCCTACCTCTACGGCGGGGTGGTGCAACCTGTTGTTTGGCTTGAGTTGCCGCTCTGTTCCGACCACGTGGTGGTCGGTCCGGTTCGTCAGCAGTGTTTTGCTTTGGCGGTACCGGCTCAAGGTCCTCGTCGTCAAATTGAGGTAGCAGCTTGCGCTTCGGGTAGCTCTTTGTTGGGCGTTTGAGGTTGTATTCTTCGGGTGTCAGTACTTTGGTCCATCTGTCATTGAGCGTATCCTGTTCGGCTTGAAGTTGCTGCTGCTTCTTTTTTAGGCTTCTCGCAGTAGCAATTAGCTGGCGCTTAAAGCTCTCTTGTTCGAGGGGTTCCTCTGGCACGATGAAATCTTCAGTGCCGAGGCTTGCCTCGTCTTCAGAGGGTGGCATATAGTTGCTATCCTTCGAATCCTCATTCCCCACTGGTTCGTCAGGGTTAACTTGCCCCTCCTCCCAATCATCCTGTTTGGATGTTGGTTTGATGAGGGCGTCTTGGTCTTCAGCGTTATCTAGAGTATCATTGTCTCTGGTGCCGGTAGTACTGTCTTTTGCGCGGCGCGATTTTGAGCGGCGCCGCTGATGTCAGCGCTTTGGTGGTTCCTCAACAGGCTTGTCCACGACTGGATCATTCCCACCATCTTCGTCATCCTCCTTGGGCTTGTCCACCATGTACACGTCATAAGTGGAAGTGGCCGTCCAGCATCCGGTGAACGGCAGGTTTTGGCCTTGTTCATCTCCAGCATCGTCGTCCATACCATCGATGTCTTCGGAGGTGTAATCAAGTCGGTTAAGTCCTCGACAGTGGCTATGAAGTGGGTGGCGGGTGGGGCGTAAAATTCCCCACCCTCAGCCCCTAGTCCAGGCTGGGCGTAGTTTGGCAGTGATTCCTCTGTGATGACGAGGGATCGCATTAGGTCCAGAGCCTTGCTTAAGGGCGAGGATTGCACAGAGAGACGAGAGTCTTTGGCACTAGGTGGGACAAGGGCCCGCTGGCCGCGTTTGTTTGCCGCAGACCTCCGGAGTCCGGAATTAATGTCCGGGGTCGAGTCTGGTCTTTCAGCGACGGGGGGAGTCCTGCTAGACTCCGGGCTCGCCGATGACACCGTCCCATCTGGATCTGCTGTAGTAAGCTCCATAGTTGTAGGGAATCCGGTGGGTTCCAAACTCCCATCTTCGGACCTAGCAGTTTGCTCCGGATCTAGGGCCAGAGCGGTGATTGAAGCCGTGAACCCTTCGAAGATCAAGTCTCCTCGGATATCGGCGACATAATTTAATTCCCAAAACTGATCTGATGACCAGGGGCGTAGCTGTCGATCTGCTCAAGGTGGCCAATCAAGTTGGCGCACATTGCGGAGCCGCCGAATACAAAAAGTTGACCGGGGAGGAAGATCTCCGTGGAAACAACATCGTTGTTGTCGATTAAACGAGCCATCGGTCCTTCTGCTGACGGCACAGTGGAACTCTCAATGAAAGCACCAATTTCGGTGTCAAAACCGGCCGATCTCGGGTAGGGGGCCCCGAACTGTGCGTCCGAGGATCTAAGGTAACAGGAGGCGGGGGACATGATGTTTACCCAGGTTCGGGCCCTCTTAATGGAGGTAATACCCTACTTCCTGCTTGATTGACTTTGATGAGTATAGGGGTTACAAGAGTTGATCTACCACGAGATCGTAATGGCTAAACCCTAGATGTCTAGCCTATATGATTTGTGATGTCCCCTATGGACTAAACCCCTCCGGTTTATATAGACACCAGAGAGGCTAGGGTTGTACAAAGTCGGTTTACAGAGAAAGGGATCTTCATATCCGAACGCCAGGCTTGCCATCCACGCAAAGGAGAGTCCCATCCGGACACGGGGGGATGGCCTTCGATCTTGTATCTTCACGGCCCATCAGTCCGGCCCACGTCACGTAGCCCGGACGCCCGAGGACCCCATAGTCCAGCACTCCCTCACTTGGGGAGGGCCGCGTTCACCTCACGAGCGAGCTGCTTGAAGATACGGTGAGAGGCGGGGGCCTGAGCACCACCCAGGATGCAGGCAATGGCGCGAGGCTCTTGGAAGCCCCCAGTCCCATCATCTTGGTGGTGATCGTTGTTCCTTCTTGGAGGCGGCTGTTGGGGAACGTAGTAATTTCAAAAAAATTCCTACGCACACGCAAGATCATGGTGATGCATAGCAATGAGAGGGGAGAGTGTTGTCTACGTACCCTCGTAGACCATAAGCGGAAGCGTTAGCACAACGCGGTTGATGTAGTCGTACGCCTTCACGGCCCGACCAATCAAGCACAGAAAGCACGACACCTCCGAGTTCTTGCACACGTTCAGCTCGATGACGTCCCTCGAACTCCGATCCAGCCGAGTGTCGAGGGAGAGCTCCATCAGCACAACGGCGTGGTGACGATGATGATGTTCTACCGTCGCAGGGCTTCGCCTAAGCACCGCTACAATATTATCGAGGAGGACTATGGTGGAGGGGGGCACCGCACACGGCTAAGAGATCAATGATCAATTGTTGTGTCTATGGGGTGCCCCCCTCCCCCGTATATAAAGGAGTGGAGGAGGGGGGCGGCCAAGGGGAGGAGGCGCGCCCAAGGGGGGGAGTCCTACTCCCACCAGGAGTAGGACTCCTCCCTTTCCTATTTGGAGAGGGAGAGGGAAGGAAGAGGAAGGAGGGAGGAAGGAAAGGGGGCCCGGCCCCCCTCCCAATTCGGATTGGGCTTGGGGGGGCGCCCCCTCCCTTGCTCCTTTCCCCTCCTTTCCATTAAGGCCCATATACCTCCCGGAGGGTTCCGATAACCTCCCGGAGCTCCGGTATGGTCCCAATCTCACCCGGAACCTTTGCGGTGTCCAAATATAGTCGTCCAATATATCGATCTTCATGTCTCGACCATTTTGAGACTCCTCGTCATGTCCATGATCACTTCCGGGACTCCGAACAATCTTCGGTACATCAAAACATATAAACTCATAATATAACTGTCATCTAACTTTAAGCATGCGGACCCTACGGGTTCGAGAACTATGTAGAAATGACCAAGACACGTCTCCGGTCAATAACCAATAGCGAAACCTGGATGCTCATATTGGCTCCTACATATTCTATGAAGATCTTTATCGGTCAAACCGCATAACAACATATGTTGTTCCCTTTGTCATCGGTATGTTACTTGCCCGAGATTCGATCATCGGTATCTCAATACCTAGTTCAATCTCGTTACCGGCAAGTCTCTTTACTCGTTATGTAATGCATCATTCCGTAACTAACTCATTAGCTACATTGCTTGCAAGGCTTATAGTGATGTGCATTACCGAGAGGGCCCAGAGATACCTCTCCGACAATCGGAGTGACAAAACCTAATCTCGAAATATGCCAACTCAACATGTACCTTTGGAGACACCTGTAGAGCTCCTTTATAATCACCCAGTTATGTTGTGACATTTGGTAGCACAAAAAGTGTTCCTCCGGAAAATGGGAGTTGCATAATCTCATAGTTGTAGGAACATGTATAAGTCATGAAGAAAGCAATAGCAACATACTAAACGATCAAGTGCTAAGCTAACGGAATGGTTCAGGTCAATCACATCATTCTCCTAATGATGTGATCCCGATAATCAAATGACAACTCATGTCTATGGTCAGGAAACATAACAATCTTTGATCAACGAGCTAGTCTAGTAGAGGCATACTAGTGACACTATGTTTGCCTATGTATTCACACATGTATTATGTTTCCGGTTAATACAATTCTAGCATGAATAATAAACATTTATCATGATATAAGGAAATAAATAATAACTTTATTATTGCCTCTAGGGCATATTTCCTTCAGTCTCCCACTTGCACTAGAGTCAATAATCTAGATTACACAGTAATGATTCTAACACCCATGGAGCCTTGGTGTTGATCATGTTTTGCTCGTGGAAGAGGCTTAGTCAACGGGTCTGCTACATTCAGATCCGTATGTATCTTGCAAATCTCTATGTCTCCCACCTGGACTTGGTCCTCTTGTGAAATCTGGATTCCTTTGCCAAGGCAATTGCACCAGTATTGTCACAGAAGATCTTCATTGCTCCCGATGCACTAGGTATGACACCTAGATCGGATATGAACTCCTTCATCCAGACTCCTTCATTTGCTGCTTCCGAAGCAGCTATGTACTCCGCTTCGCATGTAGATCCCGCCATGATGCTTTGTTTAGAACTGCACCAACTGACAGCTCCACCGTTTAATATAAACACGTATCCGGTTTGCAATTTAGAATCGTCCGGATCAGTGTCAAAGCTTGCATCGACGTAACCATTTACGACTAGCTCTTTGTCACCTCCATAAATGAGAAACATATCCTTAGTCCTTTTCAGGTATTTCAGGATATTCTTGACCGTTGTCCAGTGATACACTCCTGGATTACTTTGGTACCTCCCTGCTAAACTTATTGCTAAGCATACATCAGGTCTGGTACACAACATTGCATACATGATAGAGTCTATGGCTGAAGCATAGGGAACATCTTTCATTTTCTCTCTATCTTCTACTGTGGTCGGGCATTGAGTTTGACTCAACTTCACACCTTGTAATACAGGCAAGAGCCCTTTCTTTGCTTGATCCATTTTGAACTTTTTCAAAACTTTATCAAGGTATGTGCTTTGTGAAAGTCCAATTAAGCGTCTTGATCTATCTCTATAGATCTTGATGCCTAATATGTAAGCAGCTTCACCGAGGTCTTTCATTGAAAAACTTTTATTCAAGTATCCTTTTATGCTATCCAGAAATTCTATATCATTTCCAATCAATAATATGTCATCCACATATAATATTAGAAATGCTACAGAGCTCCCACTCACTTTCTTGTAAATATAGGCTTCTCCAAAAGTCTGTATAAAACCATATGCTTTGATCACACTATCAAAGCGTTTATTCCAACTCTGAAAGGCTTGCACTAGTCCATAAATGGATCGCTGGAGCTTGCACACTTTGTTAGCACCTTTTGGATTGACAAAACCTTCAGGTTGTATCATATACAACTCTTCTTCTAGAAATCCATTCAGGAATGCAGTTTTGACATCCATTTGCCATATTTCATAACCATAAAATGCGGCAATTGCTAACATGATTCGGACAGACTTAAGCATCGCTACGGGTGAGAAAGTCTCATCGTAGTCAACCCCTTGTACTTGTCGAAAACCTTTCACAACAAGTCGAGCTTTGTAGACAGTAACATTACCATCAGTGTCAGTCTTCTTCTTGAAGATCCATTTATTCTCGATGGTTTGCTGATCATCGGGCAAGTCAACCAAAGTCCATACTTTGTTCTCATACATGGATCCCATCTCAGATTTCATGGCCTCAAGCCATTTTGTGGAATCTGGGCTCATCATTGCTTCCTCATAGTTCGTAGGTTCGCCATGGTCAAGTAACATGACCTCCAGAATAGAATTACCGTACCACTCTGGTGCGGATCTTACTCTAGTTGACCTACGAGGTTCGGTAGTAACTTGATCTGAAGTTTCATGATCAATATCATTAGCTTCCTCACTAATTGGTGTAGTTGTCATAGGAATCAGATTCTGTGATGAACTACTTTCCAATAAGGGAGCAGGTACAGTTACCTCATCAAGTTCTACTTTCCTCCCACTCACTTCTTTCGAGAGAAATTCTTTCTCTAGAAAGGATCCGAATTTAGCAACAAAAGTCTTGCCTTCAGATCTGTGATAGAAGGTGTACCCAATAGAATCCTTTGGGTATCCTATGAAGACACATTTCTCCGATTTGGGTTCGAGCTTATCTGGTTGAAGTTTCTTCACATAAGCATGGCAGCCCCAAACTTTAAGAAACAACAACTTTGGTTTCTTGCCAAACCACAGTTCATAAGGCGTCGTCTCAACGGATTTTGATTGTGCCCTATTTAACGTGAATGCGGCCGTCTCTAAAGCATAACCCCAAAACGATAGCGGTAAATCAGTAAGAGACATCATAGATTGCACCATATCTAGTAAAGTACGATTACGATGTTCGGACACACCATTACGTTGTGGTGTTCCGGGTGGCGTGAGTTGTGAAACTATTCCGGATTGCTTCAAATGTAAGCCAAACTCGTAACTCAAATATTCTCCTCCACGATCAGATCGTAGAAACTTTATTTTCTTGTTACGATGATTTTCAACTTCACTCTGAAATTCTTTGAACTTTTCAAATGTTTCAGACTTATGTTTCATTAAGTAGATATACCCATATCTGCTCAAATCATCTGTGAAGGTGAGAAAATAACGATACCCGCCGCGAGCCTCAATATTCATTGGACCACATACATCAGTATGTATGATTTCCAACAAATTAGTTGCTCGCTCCATAGTTCCGGGGAATGGTGTTTTAGTCATCTTGCCCATGAGGCACGGTTCGCAAGTACCAAGTGATTCATAATCAAGTGATTCCAGAAGTCCATCAGTATGGAGTTTCTTCATGCACTTTACACCAATATGACCCAAACGGTAGTGCCACAAATAAGTTGCACTATCATTATCAACTCTGCATCTTTTGGCTTCAACATTATGAATATGGGTATCACTACTATCGAGATTTAATAAAAATAGACCACTCTTCAAGGGTGCATGACCATAAAAGATATTAATCATATAAATAGAACAACCATTATTCTCTGATTTAAATGAATAACCGTCTCGCATCAAACAAGATCCAGATATAATGTTCATGCTTAACGCTGGCACCAAATAAAAATTATTTAGGTCTAAAACTAATCACGAAGGTAGATGTAGAGGTAGCGTGCCGACCGCGATCACATCGACTTTGGAACCATTTCCCACGCGCATCGTCACCTCGTCCTTAGCCAATCTTTGCTTAATCCATAGTCCCTGTTTCGAGTTGCAAATATTAGCAACAGAACCAGTATCAAATACCCAGGTGCTACTGCGAGCATTAGTAAGGTACACATCAATAGCATGTATATCACATATACCTTTGTTCACCTTGCCATCCTTCTTATCCGCCAAATACTTGGGGCAGTTCCGCTTCCAGTGACCAGTCTGTTTGCAGTAGAAGCACTCAGTCTCAGGCTTAGGTCCATATTTGGGTTTCTTCTCTTGAGCAGCAACTTGTTTGCCGTTCTTCTTGAAGTTCCCCTTCTTATTCCCTTTACCCTTTTTCTTGAAACTGGTGGTCTTATTGGCCATCAACACTTGATGCTCCTTTTTTATTTCTACCTCCGCAGCTTTTAGCATTGCAAAGAGCTCGGGAATAGTCTTGTCCATCCCTTGCATATTATAGTTCATCACAAAGCTCTTGTAGCTTGGTGGCAGTGATTGAAGAATTCTGTCAATGACACTATCATCAGGAAGATTAACTCCCAGTTGAATCAAGTGATTATTATACCCAGACATTTTGAGTATATGTTCACTGACAGAACTATTCTCTTCCATCTTGCAGCTATAGAACTTATTGGAGACTTCATATCTCTCAATCCGGGCATTTGCTTGAAATATTAACTTCAACTCCTGGAACATCTCATGTGCTCCATGACATTCAAAACATCGTTGAAGTCCCGGTTCTAAGCCGTAAAGCATGGCACACTGAACTATCGAGTAGTCATCAGCTTTGCTCTGCCAGACATTCTTAACATCGTCAGTTGCATCTGCAGCAGGCCTGGCACCCAGCGGTGCTTCTAGGACGTAATTCTTCTGTCAGCAATGAGGATAATCCTCAAGTTATGGACCCAGTCCGTGTAATTGCTACCATCATCTTTCAACTTAGCTTTCTCAAGGAACGCATTATAATTCAACGGAACAAGAGCACGAGCCATCTATGTACAACAAACATAGACAAGCAAAATACTATCAGGTACTAAGTTCATGATAAATTTAAGTTCAATTAATCATATTACTTAAGAACTCCCACTTAGATAGACATCCCTCTAATCATCTAAGTGATAACGTGATCCAAATCAACTAAACCATGTCCAATCATCACGTGAGATGGAGTAGTTTTCAATGGTGAACATCACAATGTTGATCATATGTAATATATGATTCACGCTCGACCTTTCGGTCTTAGTGTTCCGAGGCCATATCTGTATATGCTAGGCTCGTCAAGTTTAACCTGAGTATTCCGCGTGTGCAACTGTTTTGCACCCGCTGTATTTGAATGTAGAGCCTATCACACCTGATCATCACGTGGTGTCTCAGCACGAAGAACTTTCACAATGGTGCATACTTAGGGAGAACACTTATCCCTTGAAATTTAGTGAGAGGTCATCTTATAATGCTACCGTCAATCAAAGCAAAATAAGATGCATAAAGGATAAACATCACACGCAATCAATATAAGTGATATGATATGGCCATCATCATCTTGTGCTTGTGATCACCATCTCCGAAGCACCGTCATGATCACGATCGTCACCGGCGCGACACCTTGATCTTCATCATAGCATCGTTGTCGTTTCGCCACCTATTGCTTCTACAACTATTGCTACCGCTTAGTGATAAAGTAAAGCAATTACAGGGCGATTGCATTGCATACAATAAAGCGACAACCATATGGCTCCTGCCAGTTGCCGATAACTCGGTTACAAAACATGATCATCTCATACAATAAAATATAGCATCACGTCTTGACCATATCACATCACAACATGCCCTGCAGAAACAAGTTAGACGTCCTCTACTTTGTTGTTACAAGTTTTACGTGGATGCTACGGGTTGAGCAAGAACCGTTCTTACCTATGCATCAGAACCACAACGATAGTTTGTCAAGTTAGTGTTGTTTTAACCTTCTCAAGGACCGGGCGTAGCCACACTCGGTTCAACTAAAGTTGGAGAAACTGACACCCGCCAGCCACCTGTGTGCAAAGCACATCGGTAGAACCAGTCTCGCGTAAGCGTAATGTCGGTCCGGGCCGCTTCATCCAACAATATCGCTGAACCAAAGTATGACATGCTGGTAAGCAGTATGACTTGCATCGCCCGCAACTCACTTGTGTTCTACTCGTGAATATAACATCTACGCATAAAACCAGGCTCGGATGCCATTGTTGGGGAACGTAGTAATTTCAAAAAAAATTCTATGCACACGCAAGATCATGGTGATGCATAGCAACGAGAGGGGAGAGTATTGTCTACGTACCCTCGTAGACCGTAAGCAGAAGCGTTAGCACAACGCGGTTGATGTAGTTGTACGTCTTCACGGCCTGACCGATCAGGCACCAAAAGCACGACACCTCCGAGTTCTTGCACACGTTCAGCTCGATGACGTCCCTTGAACTCCGATCCAGCTGGGTGTCGAGGGAGAGTTCCGTCAACACGACGGCATGGTGACGATGATGATGTTCTACCGTTGCAGGGCTTCACCTAAGCATCGCTACGATATTATCGAGGAAGACTATGGTGGAGGGGGGCACCGCACATGGCTAAGAGATCAATGATCAATTGTTGTGTCTATGGGGTGCCCCCCTCCCCCGTATATAAAGGAGTGGAGGAGGGGGCCGGCCAAGGGGAGGAGGCGCGCCCAAGGGGGGGAGTCCTACTCCCACCGGGAGTATGACTCCTCCCTTTCCTATTTGGAGAGGGAGAGGGAAGGAAGAGGAAGGAGGGAGGAAGGAAAGGGGGGCCGGCTTGGGGGGGCGCGCCCCCTCCCTTGCTCCTTTCCTCTCCTTTCCATTAAGGCCCATTAAGGCCCATATACCTCCCGGGGGGTTCCGATAACCTCTCGGAGCTCCGGTATTGTCCCAATCTCACCCGGAACCTTTTCGGTGTCCAAATATAGTCGTCCAATATATAGATATTCATGTCTCGACCATTTTGAGACTCCTCGTCATGTCCGCAATCACATCTGCGACTCCGAACAATCTTTGGTACATCAAAACATATAAACTCATAATATAACTATCATCTAAGTTTAAGCGTGTTGACCCTGCGGGTTCGAGAACTATGTAGACATGACGGAGACACGTCTCCGGTCAATAACCAATAGCGGAATCTGGATGCTCATATTGGTTCCTACATATTCTACGAAGATCTTTATCGGTCAAACCGCATAACAACATACGTTGTTCCCTTTGTCATCGGTATGTTACTTGCCCGAGATTCGATCATCGGTATCTCAATACCTAGTTCAATCTCATTACCGGCAAGTCTCTTTACTCGTTATGTAATGCATCATTCTGTAACCAACTCATTAGCTACATTGCTTGCAAGGCTTATAGTGATGTGCATTACCGAGAGGGCCCAGAGATACCTCTCCGACAATTGGAGTGACAAAACCTAATCTCGAAATATGCCAACTCAACATGTACCTTTGGAGACACCTGTAGAGCTCCTTTATAATCACCCAGTTACGTTGTGACGTTTGGTAGCACACAAAGTGTTCCTCCGGTAAACGGGAGTTGCATAATCTCATAAGTTGTAGGAACATGTATAAGTCATGAAGAAAGCAATAGCAACATACTAAACGATCAAGTGCTAAGCTAACGGAATGGGTCAGGTCAATCACATCATTCTCCTAGTGATGTGATCCCGTTAATCAAATGACAACTCATGTATATGGTCAGGAAACATAACCATCTTTGATCAACGAGCTAGTCTAGTAGAGGCATACTAGTGACACTATGTTTGTCTATGTATTCACACATGTATTCTGTTTCCGGTTAATACAATTGTAGCATGAATAATAAACATTTATCATGATATAAGGAAATAAATAATAACTTTATTATTGCCTCTAGGGCATATTTCCTTCAACGGCGATAGCGGAGGGAGGCCAGGGTTGCCCTGAGGACGGTCCTCGCGAGGCTGACCCTGTCAGCGGTCCTCACGAGGCTAATCGCGCGGGGGTCGTGGTTGTCCCAGCGGCCTCCACCACGGCCTCCTCCATGGCCGTAGCCATGGTTGTCGCGCTCGGGACGATGGCCAAGGCACCCATCACGGATCACCCTAAGCTCCTGGCAGTCGTTGGTGTTGTGGCTGTGGATGTTGTGGAAGACACAGAACGGTTGTCTGCCCTTGAAGGACTCGGGGTGATCGCAGCCACGCTTAATCTTGGATTCGGCCGCGAGCACGGCAGGGCCCTTGTGTTTCACGTCCTTAGCCTTGGCCTTCTTGTCTTCAGGATCGACCTCCGGAGGTTCCAGGAGGGAGAGGCGACCTTCCTTTGCCCTCGCGACCTGGCTGCCATGTTGAACATCTCCAGAGTCGAACACAAGTCCTCGTGGATGGCGAGCTCCTCTTTCATCTTGACGTCCTGGATGCCATGAGAGATTGCCGAGATGATTGCCTCGCCCGACACCTTCGGGATCTTGGGGCGAACGTTGGTGAAGCGCAGTATGTATTTGTGCAAGGTTTCGCCCGGCTGTTGCTTGATGCGTCGCAGGTCACCTACTGTGGGAGCGCGGTCGCGAGTGCCATGGAAGTTGGCGATGAAGCGCTCGCGGAGCTCATCCCAGGAGGAGATCGACCCCACCGAAAGGTTCAGGAGCCACGAGCGTGCGCCATCCTTGAGAGCCATTGGAAACCAGTTGGCATGACTCTGTCGTTGCCGTTCGCCGCCTCGATGCTCAGCTCGTAGAGCTGGAGGAACTCACCAAGGTCAGGAGTGCCATCCTAGCGCGAGGGCAGATCCGGCTTGAACTTGCTGGGCCAAACGTCGCGGCGCAGCTCTAGAGTGAAAGCACGGCAACCTGCCGCACTCACGGGGGCCAGCCGCAGGGTAGGAGCCTGGTCTTGGCACACACACGCCACTGCCTCCGGCGCCACGCGGTCTCGACGGGGCGGTGCCGAAAGCGCATGTGCCTCTCCTTGGGGCCGCTGCACACCTAGCAGCTTTCTTCATCGCGCGCTGGCGCCCTGCGTGGTGGGTCATGCTCAGGTGCCTCGAGCCTGGGCTCGGGGACAGCGTCGTGTCGAGGAGGAGGAGGAGGTGCGCCATGGGCCACATTGCCTGCCTGAGACGGCGGGAGAGGTAGCGAGCGAGACGGAGCGGGGGCCTCTCCAGCGGCGCTGACGGGCTTAGCGATGCGGCCAAGCCAATCCTCGTAGAGGTCGTTGGCCAGGCGGTAGTGCAGGAGCTCACGCGCCATCGTTGGCCGAGCGTGGGAGGATGACGTCGTGGCCGGAGTTGGCGATGGAGTTGTCATGTGGCCGTCGCGACGAACGAAGGGCGGCAATGACGAATCTTGCTACTCGCTGGCAGCAGGGTCGATGGCGGCATTAGCCACCGAGGAGGCAGAGCGTCGAGGAACGCGGTTGCCCGCAGGCGCCGTCTGGGCGACACAAGCGGCCCGACGCTCGGCACGGACACGGCGAGCGTCGGCCATAGGGACGACGGAATGGTGGCAGAGTGAACGGTGGAAGAGAAGCTTCCACACGCCCCTTCCTGGCGCGCCAAATGTCGGATTCAGGGCTCTGCAGATCCCAAGGAAGGTTCGAACTCTGGGCGTGTGCGAAGACCTCAACCTCTCAAGCCAACCAGTTCGTCACCCCCACGGCCTAGCTCGATGAACAAGGAAGAAGATAGACTCGGCAGTTTACCCAGGTTCGGGCCACCTTGCGGTGTAAAACACTACTCCTACTTTTTGGTGAATTGGCCTCACGAAGGGCTGAGGATGAACTAGTACAGAGGAAGAACAACCTCGCGAGGTCTGCTCCGGTGAGGAAACGTGTTGTGGATCGGCTTGGTCGGATCGGATTGGATCGGATCCCCTCCCTATGGTGGTGGCTAACCTATTAGAATAGTGTTGTCATATATATATATATATATATATATATATATATATATATATATATATATATATATATATATAGAAAAGAGCCCAGCGCACGCGCCGTTGTTCCCTATGGCCCAGCGCGCTGCCGGCCCCTCCGCCCAGCCGCCGCCCCTCTGCCCAACCGCGCCGGCCGCCACCCTCTCCCGCGCCGGTCGCCTCCCACCTCCGTGA
>NC_041383.1:243145834-243184230 GCF_002162155.2 Triticum dicoccoides | reverse complement strand
GCCGGCCGCCTGCCTCTCCCACGCCGACCGCGTCCCTCCCCCGCGTCGGCCACCTTCCTCCCCTGCTCCGGTCGCCTTCCTCCCCCGCTCCGGTAGCCTTCCTCCTCGCGCCCAGCCGCCTTCCTCCTGATTCCCACCAGAGAACTCCCCCGTGCCGACTCCATACACCCTGTCACCCTCCTCTCAGGTCCCTCCATGGGACGTTGTTGGAGCTCTCCCTCTCTGTATGGCTGGACCTATGCATCTTCCCACTCCGGCGATGCGATATGGGGCAGATGCGTGCAAGAAATGAGCTGCTGGATGACATGGGCAAGCGCTGACGGCCGGCTTGGCGATCTGCTCTATGTATTGCAGTTGACCTGTTCTCTCAAGCAGGATTGAACTTTGCCATGGTTGCAATTCTCTTTGTCGGCTCCTTGTCCATGGGGAAGCACCTCGGGCAGGGGTCGTTAGTGTGGCGTACTCGGCCGTGTTGTTGGTATGGTCGTCGCAGAGTACTGCAGTGGCACATAGTGGCTCTTCGAACCGCAAGACTTGCATCCATCAGCTGGCACCGAATTCTGCTACTGCTCCAACCACTCATGCCAAGAATAGAGAACACAACTCGCAAGGTTCAGAGCAATCTGTCATAGTTGATTCAGTGACTAGGTCTAGTGGAATCCCCAAGGTGCGTGCAGATTTATGAAATTGCTATGTATGGGGCGAGTTTTGTTTGTTGTGAGTAATGTACTAATGGTTATCTGCTGCTCCTTTTTGTCAAGAACTTGTAACGAGCTTCAGTTCTGATTTCACTCTCTCACAGTACCATTGATCTTCATAGCACACCACCTGTTTGTGTAAATACCTATGAGAGGATAGCACACATGAATACCATACAGTGAGATGAAAAGGTGTGTTCAAAAAATGTCAAACAACCTGATCCTTTCAAACATTTTGGATAAGTGCAAAAATGAACGTTTGCAAGTTCAATACAGATAGTTCAATAAGGTATTCAGAGAGCTTTTTATAGATAAAGGTTTCCTTGCAATTATCATTTTTCGTGTGTGATCATTTCTCCACTTAGAGCAATTTTCATGTGTGATCTGTACTTTAGGTGCTAATCTAAGAATTTGTGTCCTCGGGGAGTTCATGTATTACTACCATAGGAGTGTGATGTTCCTTTGCTAGCAGATGGGTGCAAGAAAGAACCAATTTATTTTGCATTCAGTCACCATTGGAGTTGGTCTTGTGCACCACCAAATTAACTTTCTGAAGCTACCTCTATGGTTAAGAAAAGCACGCGAGCATCCTTCTACATAGTAAGTTCATAGTCAAGAAGACAGGGAGTTCAGAAAAGAACGTGAACACTGAAAGACCACAAAAAACCAAAAACCTGCATTAGGGGAGTTCTTCAAGAAGCTCGTGGCTAGCCGGCCATGTTGTGTATTCTTATCAGTTCATTGTCAAGAAGACAAGTAATTAGTTTATATATCTAGCCTGACGTGTTGTGTATTCTGGTCAGTTCGTGTGTGTGTATGTGTTTCCCTTGTGGCGTATGAGAGGAAGCCGCTGATCTGGTCCAGGCATGTTCCTATTCTCTCTTTTCGGTAGCACGAACATTTAAAAGTTTGAATGCTAGACCCCAGTAAGTTCTGCTTGCTAAAACCTCCTCTCTCATATTTGTTCCTGTTTTGTAGGTTGCAGCAAAAAACAAGATGCACAAGTTCATATTTTGTATGCTTTTCGGTTCATCTACTTCCCTGTGATGAGTCTGATTTCCTTTGTGTTTCATCTTCTTCATATAGCACAAACAAGTGCTTGTGGTTATGCGTAGTCCATGGGTTCTAGTATTTGATTACAGTCAGGCCACGAGTTACTATTGTGGTACTCCGTTGCAAGAAAAATGGGTTGTCGGTTCAGTTATAGGCACCCAACTCTGAAGATTTTGAATTTTTAGCATGGTAATTTAAGTTTGTTTTTTATCATATAATGTAAAATTGTAAACATGTTTCCAACGGTCTTTGCTCCCAGTTCTGAACTTCTTATTCAGTCTGCTAGTACAGTCGTCGCGGTCGCCACCCCGACGCCTAGCCCGCCAACCCGCGTCGCGTTGCTCCGGGACACCCGAGCACTGCCGCGCCACATCTCCGGTGCCTGACGGTGAGGGCCAGCGTCTTTGCCCGACAAAGCAGGCTACCATCCCTCCACTGACAACGTGCATGTCCAGCCGTTGGTGCATCTCTCTCTGCCCGTGGATGCTCGTGTGTTATAGTTGGTTTCTCCCCTTCCTGTACATGCTGCTACTCACCTTTTTATCTCTCTGATGCGTTGTGCTGCACTACTGCAGCTTGATCCAGGAGGTGCTAGATCATGCTGACTGGAACTAGGATGCAAAAGGGTTGACGGATCCATGCCGCACAAGGACTGGTGCTCTGCTTTCTTCTTACTTTGTGTTCTAATTTGCTTTCTTCTTATTTTCAGTTTGCGAGATACAAAAAGAAGTTAAAAAAATGTTGTGCCTGGAGTTCATATTATTTGCTACCCCATGATGTACGTCTATAGTTTCTCCCTCCAAATGTGTTGGTCCATGTGGTTGTATTTTCTGTTTTTTTGTTTTGGATCTACGAAAAAGGTTATTGAAGCTCAAATGTGATACGTACATAAGTTCAGATCTCCAATGCTACAAAGTTCACGTATACCTCTCTGTTTTAATCATGGCATACAAATTTTGCACTACGAGAAATTTCAGAGGCAAGAACGTAGAAAATAAAGAACACAAAAATATCAACAAAAAAATCACTAGGAGAAAAGTTTAAGTCGGGATATGCAAGAAAAGCTCTTATTTTATTTCAGTTCAATTTCAAATTCTAGTTAAGTTTCATTTCTTATTTTAATTTAGTCTAGTTTCTTGTTTTAGTTTAGCTCAATATCTAATTTTTGTTCAGTTCAATTCTTATTTTAGAAAAAAAAATTGAATTGTTTCTTTACCTACATTCTTCTATTCAACATCAGGGAGAAGGTGCCTCATGGTAAAAGCGTGCCAAGATTTTCTAAGTACCCCAGACCCATCCTGTCCTCTATACAGATTTTAGAGTTTAACACATCAATGGAAGTTTGTTCTCAAAACTGAAATTGTTTTGCATGTACTGATAGGTAAGTTGTTAATTGTTGGAGTGTTTCGTTCTTGCAGAATAAAAATAAGATGTATGCATTGCTTCTTGGCCCAGCTTGAGATGAACTCTCAGTGTCTTTAGAAGCATTCATGGTTAAAAAGCAACGACAACCTCCTCCGTTCGAGTTGAGCACTGGTCATCGTCCAAGTTGAGCACTAGGTGTCGTCCAAGTTAAAAAAGAGTTGTATGCACGTACAGAAGTTTGCTTTAGTGAGAAATATGCATACTGTCTTCTATAACTCATTTCACTTCACAGTTTCTTCACTTGTTTGTTGTTTCCTAATTATCCTAATTCCTAAATGTTCTACTCAACTTCAGCGCCATGCTCGGTCCAACTCCGTGGCTTCAGGGTGGCCGAGTTCATCGCGACCATCAGTTCGGAGACCTGCGTCACACTGCCCGTGTCGCTACCATGGCCACCTGCATCACTGCGTGCTCCGTCAACAGCCTCTTGCACAAGGAAAAGCAACAGGAGTAGAGACGTCTGAGATGCTCTGTTCTAGCGAGGTGGCTGATTATGTTTGTCAGTTTGTAATACTTTGGCCGTAGTGTAGTTATGTATCTTTTTCTGGCCGGAGCACGACCAGAGCTTATGTCAGTACGAACTTTGATTGTGATGGTACTACAAACTCTATAAAAACATCAACAATCCATTTTTAGTGTTACTTACCTTTTGTACAATTCACATGGATTGTGCCCCTATTACCAACTGTGGTACAAAAATGCACTGTGCTCACCATTTTATTTTAGTTCATCAGTTTGTAATACTTTAAAAGAGAGGAGGTAAAAGTGAACCATTCAGTTTTGTATTATAAAAAGTGTTAATGTGAGAAACTTCAAAAACATCTTGTTTAATAAGTTCTGCTTGTTCTGTGTATAGTATTTATTGAGCTAAAAATGGTATGGTTCATACATTCTCGTCGATCTCGTTGTAATCGTCCTTGTTTTTGTGAGTTTCCTGATGCAAGTTTTGTGGTCAGTCCAGATGGAAGAAGGTGATCCGTTCAAAGTGTAATTCTATGACGTTGACATCCAAGTTCTATAACTGATCCGTACAAACAAAAACGGTGGTCCGTTCTACAAAGGAAAAATGGTTTAATTAAAAATATTGATCAGTACAAGTTAAAAATGGTGGTCCGTTCGGAATAAAAGAAATGAAGAAATTCAAATTGTAAAAGTTCAAGCAAAAAGGAACCCCATGCAATTCAAATGGTAAAAGCACAAGTCGTAAAATAAGAGAAGTCCAGAACATCGTTGTAAAAAAATGTTTAGTTCAAAAAAACATTTTCTTTTTGAAAAAAATACAATTCAGTTCGATGATATAAACCATGCAAGTGCAGGGCCGACGATACAATAACATTGAGTTCAACAATATAAACCATGCAAGTTCAGGGCTAGGATACAGTAAACCGTTGAAAATTTACGAGAAAAATATTACCCAAAAAACAGTGCAAAATCTAGTTAGTGAAAACATGCTTAGTACAAATCCATGCAAGCATCAGTACAAGTACCTTTTTTCGGAACCATTTAAAATTACTCTACGAAAAATAACTCAGTACAAACATACACATATATCAGTACGACTACTTTGTTTTTCAGACGAGAAAACAGCAGGATCCGTCATGCCGTATTCAAAATTACTCTTAAACGGTTGCGAAGTAGAGAAAACATTCAACATGACTAAGTTTTGCATTTTCGATGGCTATCCAACGGTATATTATTTGCCATATCTCGACAAACTTTTTAAAAAAATCGCGTTTAAAATCAAATTTGACCGTATTCGAATTCGTTTTTAAACCACAAGGAATTAGAAAAACATTTCTATACGAAAAAGTTGCACATTTTCCATAGCTTTCCAACGCCGTATCATTTGCGTCAATTCGACAAACCCTTTGCAAAAAAATCGCGAAAATACGTTTCGCCCAGAATTTCACCGTTTTTCAAATTACTTCTAAATCATATATAATTGAAAAAAACAATACATATATGGAAGATGCGGATTTTCACTAGCTTCCCAACACCATCTTATTTGCTCAATTCCGACAAACCATTTAAAAATTGAGTCCAAAATACGATTCACGTTTTCGGTTTTGAAAAAAAGGTTTTTTCAAAACTGCTCTTGAACCATAATGATTTTGCAAAAACGTTCAATATACTTGAAATATGATTTTCAAGAGCTTTCCAACGATATATTACACGCCCCGTTCCGACCAAAAAATTAAAAGAAGTTTTTGAACTAAAGAAGACGATCTTTTAAACACAAGTAAAAGCATCAGTTCAATCGCTTCGAAAACATCAGTACAACCACCTGAAACCGTCAGTTCAAAAAGGGTAACAGAATAATATTCTGTTACGCGTAACAGAATAGCCCAGATGTGTGTGTGTGTGTGTATATATATATATATATATATATATTAGAATAGCTATTCGGATCACGACACTGGTGTCGGTGTCAAAACCGGCGGATCTCGGGTACGGGGTCCCGATCTGTGCGTCAAGGCTGATGGTAACAGGAAGCAAGGGACACAGATGTTTACCCAGGTTCGGACCCTCTCGATGAAGGTAAAACCCTACTTCCTGCTTGATTAATATTGATGATATGGGTAGTACAAGAGTAGATCTACCCTGAGATCGTAGAGGCCAACCCTAAGAGCTAGCCTATGATGGTATGAATGTAATTGTGATCGGCTTCTAAGGACCAACCTCTCCGGTTTATATAGACACCGGAGAGGGCTAGAGTTTACATGGAGTCGGTTACAAGGAAGGAAATATAATATCCGGATCGCCAAGCTTGCCTCCCACGCAAAGGAGAGTCCCATCGGACACGGGCCGAAGTCTTGAGTCTTGTATCGTCACACTTCAATAGTCCGAATGTTGTACACAGTCCGGCCGTCCGGATACCCCCTAATCTAGGACTCCCTCAGTAGCCCCTAAACCAGGCTTCGATGACGATGAGTTCGGCGTGCGGTATTGTCTTCAGTATTGCAAGGCGGGTTCCTCCTACGAATACTCCAAAGTGGTTATCGAACACGTAGGCCGTGTCCGGATCTGCAAGATGATCTTCACACGGCATAGATCTGATTTGCTGGCAATCTTCGTGCGTCGTGCCCTTGCATCGTGGCTTGGTCCAATCGCGAACCGTCGTTCCCTATCCCACAACGACTCGTGTTACGAGGCGATTTTTTATTGGCACGTCCCGTCAAGGCAGAGATCGTGTCCCTTTTATTACGGGATTTTCCATCAATATGAGTGTGCGTGACCCCACGACGACTGTTGGTATAACCCCGTGTGTGTGTTTTAGATAAGCCTCAAACGGTCACACCGGGGACTCTTGATATTCACCTTCTTTATAAAGGGGTCGAGACCTACGCCTCTTTTTTCACCTTCATCGCGCCTTCTCGCACCTTGAGTTCTAACACCCAAAGCCCAAGCCCCGCTTCGCCGGAATCCTCCAATATGTCCGGATCCGACCATCAAGGCCGGTGGGTGGCCTCCTCGATCGAAGAGAAGGACATTGCAAAACTTAGGGAGGTTGGATACCTGACCGTAGATATCCAGCACAGGCTCCCTGCTCCAGGGCACGTCATCCCTACGCCGGAGCCCAATGAGCGTGTTGTTTTCGTCCCACACTTCCTCCGCGGTTTGGGTTTCACCCTCGATCCCTTCGTGAGGGGGCTCATGTTCCATTACGGGTTGGATTTTCATGATCTGGCTCCA
The DNA here is from genome assembly GCF_002162155.2 of Triticum dicoccoides. NCBI lineage: Eukaryota > Viridiplantae > Streptophyta > Magnoliopsida > Poales > Poaceae > Triticum > Triticum dicoccoides. The sequence goes on along the minus strand of NC_041383.1, from coordinate 243,177,361 downwards.
GACACCATCCTCCATATCTCATCGTTCATTATCGTGTGCGAGGCTTTTCTCCACATCACCCCGCACTTTGGCTTATGGCTCAAGACCTTCAATGTGAAGCCGAAGATGATCGGGGGGCGACATTTGGAGTGCGGAGGTGTTGTAATAAGAAGAAACGCCGATGCCCCATGGCCGGAGGATTCTTTCCCAAAAGTATCTGATGTATGGCAGCCGAGGTGGTTTTATGCTACGGCCCCAAGGGGCACGAAGTGGGTAGCTGCCCCTGAGTTCTGCTCGGGCCCTCCGTCGCAGTTGGCGTCCTGGACAGACGTAGGGCGTAATTGGGGGCCCGCAGGCGATGTGCCAATACTACAGAACCGCATCCGGGAGCTTCTCGATAGGGATATCAACCTTGTCAGCACAATCAGGGCCGGCCCTGTGGGGGGCAGGGGGGCGGCCGCCCCGGGCCCCCAAAATCTAGGGGGGCCGCCTAAGGCCCATAGTACTGCAGTCTGACGAACGGGAGTATAGGAGAGTAGCAAGCCAATCGCCTGATCCCAGCGGCCAGCGATCGAGTCATTTGTTCTCAGGAAAGGTAGCGAGAGATCCTCGGGAAAAAAGGAAAGATAGCGAACAATCAGTGGCTGGACGGTTTCCTTCCTGTTACGTTCGACTATTCCATCACGAAGAATCCGGCAATGATTCCCACGTCCCAGCCCTAGCTGCTAGCCACCGACGCCGTACACGCACGCACGCACAGATGCACTCGCACATCGCCGTCCGCCGGTAATCTCCTTCCTAATCTGGTTATGTTCGCCACCGATTTCAATTCTGAGGCCCCCATCTTCACGCTCCTTTGGCCTTTGCAGCTTTGCTCAATTGCTCTCCTCTCCTCTCCGTCATCTGTAGACTTTAGAAACGTACAGACTACAGAAGTTTGACCATCAGGTTTGAGGTATATTATTCATACAACAGGAGGAAATATCCATCGGGCAGCGACAAAAGGAAAAAAGAAGAAGTTAGTGAATAGACTGATACACTCACAGCGTGGAGGTATTCACAAATTTCTCAAGCCAAGTAATATTGGTGCTTCCACTACTTCGCCAAACCCAACTGATGCGTTGGCGATTGTTGCCATAGTGAAAGAGCAACAAACTAATGAAAATTTGGACTCTGATCAGCAAGAAGAAAATATCAACTCCAACATCGACAATAACAATGTAAGTGGCTCCGAGAATGTAGGTAACTCGTCGGATGCCACTGAGTTAAGGTCAGCTTTGTCTGATTTGACTCACTTGGTCGCTTTGAGTTTCTAGTTGGTATGATTATCTGACATGATATTCTATTTGCTGTAAATAAAGTTAGCAAGATGTTGCAATCGTCAACCATGTGCATTGACTCCGCTTTGAAGAAAACAAAAGGTATAACACAATATTTTGAGAAGTACAGAGATGAGGGGTTTTCTTCAAGTTTGAGCATCGCTAAAGGTATTGCAACTGAAATGGGAATAGAGCCATTGTTGATTGTTATCCTAATATCTCCATTGCCTATCGCAACTTTTTTACTATGGCTGTGACGGTCGCATCGGCCGAAAGAAACTTTTTGAAGTTGAAATAATTGAAGAATTATTTGAGGTCAACATTGACTCAAGATAGATTAAATGGTTTGGCTACATTATGCATCGAGAAGAAATTATTTATTGGATGAGATTGACATCGACCCCGTCATAAGTGACTTTGCATCGAGGAATGTTAGAAGAATTTTTTAGGTAATATGTATAAATTTGATACGCATACTGATTTTGGATCCATTCATTTGTTACTGATAATAATTTATATATACATTTTTTACACAAAAGTATATTACAAGGACTTGTATATTAAGGGCCCCCAATTTTTAGTTCGCCCCAGGCCCCCAAAATCTGAGGACCGGCCCTGAGCATAATGCAAGTGATGTTAATCCGGCGGATGTTGCCGTGCCAACGCTGGCCTCTTCGGATGTGGGAGTTCAATCCGGAGGGTCCGCGAACTATGAAGCACTTCTTCGGCTTGAAGCCCGAAGAGATGTGCAAGTTGTTCTTCGGACAGAAAGTAGTATGTCCGGACACCACCGAGTATGCGGGCCTAAGCTGCAATCGCCTAGATACCGAAGTAAGTAGCCTTGATACCGGACACACTGTTTTGTATTTATCGTGACTGTTCATTCTAACAATCAACCGTGTCCAGGAATGGTTCAGCAAGGCTGAGAGAATTAGGTGTCCGGCACCGCTTCCCGAAGGCTCGCCCGTCCCCGCTATGGCCAAGATGCTCGACCGGGTACTCAGCAGAATGCCCTCAGGGACGGACAAGGGGAGGGATGAAGAATCCGAGCCCCACACGCTATGCATCCGGACCGGGGGAATTGTTACCTCCCTTAGGGAGGATAGTCGGGAAGGAGAGGCTAAGGCCTCCTCCCCGCGCGGGAAGAAGAGGGCTGCCTCCGAAGACTTGGAGGCGGATGCCAAAATTAGGGAAGAAGACATCCCCAGGGGACCTTGCCCCGACGGGCTTCCTCACCGCACCATGCCCTCCAACGGGCCAGACCTCCAACGAGCTATAAGTCAATTTACGATCCGAAGATACTGTGTTTCTCCTGGATCAATAACCAAGGTTCAACTTTTTCCAGTCTGGCCAACAGCTCCTCTCAACAGGGTTTGTCTTCGGGGGACCTTCCTCCGGAGATGATGGAGAGCGAAACCCCACCCCCTTCTCCGACTCATGAAGCGGGCGACATCGATGTGTCGTCACGAAGGGGTCCGGATCTGCCAAAGCCAGCAGTCAATTCGTCAGCCGCCTTACACCCGGAGCACTTGGCTTCCATGGGGGCGATGAGAAAAGTCCGGCGCAGTTCGATGTCCGGCCGGACGTACTGATGGGCTTGCTGGAGCGAGCTGCGCTCTCGGAGGAGCACCGCTCTTTAATGAGTGTGATGCTTAAGAAGATTTCATCCGCTACAAGCGGTTTGAATGAAGCATTCACAAGCCTGCTCAGAGGCTTTGAGGTATGTAATGGAGAATCCACTATTTCTTTAGCTGTGAGGCACTCGGTAAGTGTGCTCCATATGGATAATAGCCCCTGAGACTCTGGTTGTCTGCCCTAGGCAGCAAACGGAGGATCATAAACCAATGATTTGTGTTGTAAATATGTGCAGTTACCTGTGGGTCCGGCCGCCGGCCCGTCCGTTGAAGTTGCCGAACTAACGAGGCAAATCGGGTCAATTGATGCCGATACCACTCTGATGAATGAGCGGCTAGATAAATCACAAGGTATGTGTCTTGTCCTTCCATTGCATAGAAAATATTAAGGTGGCACATATTAATGTAATATGTTCGGACTACAGATGGTGCTGCTGCCATGGAGGCCCTGAGGGAGGAGCTTGCTCTAGCCAAGGAGCAAGCCCGAGTGAGCAATGCGGTTGCCGTAAAGGCGGCCGAGGAATTGAGAGCTGAACAGGCTGCTCATCGCCGAAGCGAGGAAAAGATAGCCAAAATGGCTATTGAGTTAAAAAATGCCACTGACCGGTATGAGCTCCTAAAAAAGGAGCATGAAGATAAATCGGCTGACCTGAGCAAGGCACTGAATGCCACCAAGGAAATACGGACCGAGCTCAGGGGTGCGCGGGAGGAGCTTCAACAAGCCAGAAAAATCGCGGCTGGAGGCTCCTATTTGCTGCGGACGAAGTTCTTCGATCCGAAGTACGCTCCCCTTGATGGACGCTGGAGCTCGTCGGACGCATACGCGGACCTGGCGAAGAGTACGGCTGATGCTGTGGAGTTCTTCAAAGATCAGGGGGGAAAAGGAGGTGGAGAAGCTTTTTTGGTCGTAGTTCCATGCTCCCACTCGCCCGCTGCCGTTAAGTGATAAGATGGCTGCTGTGGGGGAGCTTCACAGGCTGTCCGGGCTTGCGATGCGGTCTGTAATAGATCATCTTTGGCCGAAGGGGCCTAAGCCGGACAGCTACTTTGGTTTAGTGCAACAGTTCCTTGGGGTCATGCCTCGGATCGATGCCATGAGGCGGTTGGCATGCATAGAGGGTGCTCGGATGGCCCTTGCCCGCGTTAAAGCGTATCGGACGGATATGGATGCCACTATGATAGTGTCTCAGGATCCGGTGGGGGGCCAATATCCGGCCGGGCACTACTTGGCGCAGGTCACAGAGGGTGCCCGCCTGATAGAGGCGCAGTGCCCGAAGAATCTCTTATTCGAGTGATGATTCAAATCATTGTAAAAAAAATTATTTTGATTAGAAGATTATATTTATAATGTTTGTCTGAAAATATGATTGTGTCCCCTATGCGGCCGTTTATATATATATCTATATATGTGTGGGTAATCCGAAAGATAGCAGTCGTTGGCTTCAGCCCCCACGCATACAATGCGGGGGTGTTCGCGAAAACATGTGCTTGATCACTCTTTATCCAACGTCTTGGTCCGGCAAGGAGGTGATCGCACGTCGAACTAGGCAACCGGACTATATAGCTGTAACACTTTCGCTTAGCCGCGGGATTCTAACGTTGGGGCTACTATGTAGCCCCTGGTACCTTCGCGTGCATCCGAATAAGGGCGCGTATGTACCTGGCCGGGAAATGGCCCTTCGTTAATGCGGAGGAATCCTAGAGATTCCGGTGAGTCGTCGAGTGGTTGACCAGTCTCTCGATGTATCATGACAGTCAGTTTTCGGCTTTCTCTACTGAGGTGCTCATCCAGAATAACCAGGGCACAATCGCAGTAGTTCTCCTTTGTCCACCTTAGCCGATTATAACGGAACGTAAGGCGGCGAACCCAGGAGCCGGGCAAACCCAACATTTGACCAAAGACATGATTCGGAGCTGATGTGTATAAGGCCAAACTCGTGACGCCGAACACTCCCGAAGGTATTCGGACTTTATAAAAGATGATGAGCTCAAGAATGCCATTCATTATAAACCCTGTATTTCCAGGTGCGTGCATTAATCTGTCGTGGCGAAATGCCAAAAACGGCAGTATCCTCTGTGGGTACGGAACCCATGGGATGGTTAAACAAATAAGAGGCAATAGAAAAGGTTTACACAGGGGCTTAATCTAAAAAGAAACCTGTTGAACGGGGCCCTGCTGCACGTCTGCGCCTTTGTCTCCTCTGCGCGCGAAGAGCGCTCTGTTATTCCGCTAACGGTGATGATGCCGCGTGGACCGGGCATCTTAAGTGTAAGGTAACCATAGTGCGGCAATGCGTTGAAGCGGGTGAAGGCCGTTCTTCCGAGCAGTGCTTGATAGCTGCTTTGGAAGGGTGTGACGATGAAGTCTAGTTCTTCGCTTCTGGAGTTGCCTAGAGAGTTGAATGTTACCTCCAGTGTGACGGAGCCCCTGCTGTAGGCTTCAACGCTTGGTATCACCCCTTCAAAGGCGGTGTTAATCTTGCTGATTCTGGATGAGTCTATCCCCATTCTGCGGACAGTGTCCTCATATATTAAATTGAGATGGTATCCGCCGTCCATGAGGACATGAGTGAGATGGTATCCGCCGATTATTGGGTCAAGCACCAAGGCGTTTGATCCTTCGCGCCGAATACTAGTTCAGTTGTCCAGGCGATCGAAAGTGATCGAACAAGACATCCCGTGGTTGGGTGTGGGTACGATGGGCTCTATATCGCGCGCACCTTTATGGGCGTTGTCGGTGTCAAAACCGGTGGATCTCGGGTACGGGGTCCCGGATGGTAACAGGAGACAAGGGACACGATGTTTTTACCCAGGTTCGGGCCCTCTCGATGGAGGTAAAACCCTACTCCTGCTTGATTGATATTGATGATATGGGTAGTAGAAGAGTGGATCTACCACGAGATCAAGGAGGCTAAACCCTAGAAGCTAGCCTATGGTATGATTGTTGTAATGGTTGTTCGTCCTACGGACTAAAACCCTCCGGTTTATATAGACACCGGAGAGGGCTAGGGTTACACAGAGTCGGTTACAATGGTAGGAGATCTACATATCCGTATTGCCAAGCTTGCCTTCCATGCCAAGGAAAGTCCCATTCGGACACGGGACGAAGTCTTCAATCTTGTATCTTCATAGTCTTGGAGTCCGGCCGATGATGATAGTCCGGCTATCCGGACATCCCCTAGTCCAGGACTCCCTCAGTAGCCCCTGAACCAGGCTTCAATGACGATGAGTCCGGCGCGCATATTGTTCGGCATTGCAAGGCGGGTTCCTCCTCCGAATAATCATAGAAGATTGTGAACACTAGGATAGTGTCCGGCTCTGCAAAATAAATTCCACATACCACCGTAGAGAGAATAATATGTACACAAGTTCAATCTGCTGACGTATTTTGTGGCGTGACGTCACACCACTACCAAGCCTTTACTTGAAACGTTTTTATTATACCACCTCAGCGTGTGTAGCGAAGCGGTTTCCTTGGCACGTCTTGTCGAAGCAGAGATCGTGTTCCCCTTATTCCGGGATTCCCATCAATACGGACGTGGGTAACCCAACCACGCCATTGATTGCGGCTCTTGGGAGATAGGCGAGTTTTACCAGGCCGGTGGGGACGCATAGTCTTCGTCCGCCCATATATAAGGGGATAAGGATCCACCATTTTTACCTACGCCTTCTTCCTCCTTTGCCTATCCATCTCCGCGCACTCGAGCTCCAGCACCCAAGTCTGCACACCTCGCCTCAACCTTCTCCAGCCATGTCCGGAGCGGGAGGCAAGTGGATGGCCTCCTCCGTTACGGAGGGGCACATCGAGAAACTGCGCGGCGCCGGATACCTGTCCAGCGACATCGCGCACCGGCTGCCCGATGAGGGGCAGCTCATCCCCACCCCCAGGCCCCATGAGAGGGTCGTATTTCTTCCCCACTTCCTCCGTGGACTGGGCTTCCCACTACATCCCTTCGTCCGGGGGCTCATGTACTACTACGGCCTAGAATTCCACGATCTGGCGCCAAACTTCATCCTCAACATCTCGGCGTTTATCGTCGTTCCTCTGCATCCAGCCTCACTTCGGCTTGTGGCTAAAGACCTTCAATGTCAAGCCGAAGGTGGTGAAGGGCGTTCAAGCGGAGTGTGGAGGTGCCATGGTGGGCAAAATGCCCAACGTCACTTGGCTCGAGGGCGCCTTTGTGGAATCCGTCAAGGGGTGGCAATCGGGGTGGTTCTACATCACTGAGCCGCGTGACCCTAAGTGGGCAGCGGCCCCCGTGTTCAGATCTCGTACCCCCATGCAGCTCACCTCCTGGAAAGAGAAGGGCTTGCTATGGGGCAGTTCGGAGGAGCTGACCGAACTCCAGTCCTGTCTCCAGACCCTGGTGAACAAGAAGCTTAAGCTTGTCAACCTGATCCAGGTCATGCTCGTCCGCCGGATTCTCCCCTGCCAGCAACAGGCTTTCAATTTGTGGGAGTTTGATCCGGCACAGCACCGGACCCTTAGCGGGCTCTTCGACACAATGTACGAAGCTGCCTGGAGGGTGCTGTTCAAGGGCGGAGAAGCCCCCGCATCCGCAACTGAAGATCGCGGATTCATCACGCTGCGCCCGGCCGGTGCGGTAAGCTATGTTATCCTTTATGGGACATTCATTTCTTTCATAGTTTGACTCTATGTGGGATTTAAAATTCCCCATGCCTTTAACAGGACTGGCAGAGGACGTCCGGACAGGTTAACTGTCCGGCTCCCCTCCTCGAAGACCCAGCGGATACCCGTTTGACGGGGCTGCTAGTCCTGGCACTTTATGTGGTACCAGAGAAGAAGGCCAAGAAGAAGGCCACGGGAACCCGAAGAAGTTCCCGGCGCCAGGTGGTATCGGACTTGTCGTCCGATGGCTCCGAGGCGGACTCCTCCCGCGAAGACGAGGAGGAGAAAGAGGCCTCTCCCCAAGAGGGGGGAGAGAAGAGAAGGAAAGCTTCCCCAATGGGGGAGGCCGAAGGGTCCAAGAAGGGAAGGACCCTTCCTCCGGACTGCTCTGCCAACGCCGGCGATGGCGACGGGGAGTGGCCCTCAAGGGCCAAGCCCCCGGCAAGATCGTAAGTATCCGGATTCCTGAATGATTTATAATTTCTCTTTGTGCCATGTAGTGTCCTTCTAATGCCGCATACTGTAGTCCGGCCGAGGATGATCTTCCCACTTTCATTGAGCGGGTCCTTGGCTCCGTCGGATGTGGATTCCCTTCCGACCGCCTCAACTCCCCGTGACGCTGACAACGCCGAGGTGGGATCCCAGGAGGGGACCCATCAGGAGGAGGAGGCTCCGGAGGTGCCGCAAGGCAGCCTCCCGGACTTTGCGCCGGACTCCGCACCGGAACCTGTAGTGGTTCTGGAGTCCGGCAGGCGGCCCCTTCGTAAGAAGGGCAAGACTGTGACACCGGCGGCCTCCGTCCAACCGGAGGCGCCGGATAGCTTGTTGGAGGCGCTCAACGGCGCTTCCATTGAGGAAGAACACCGCACTATCATGAGTGCGGTGATTCAGAAGGTTCAACTCGCCAAGAGCGGGCTGACCGAAGCCTGCAGCAACCTTCTAACGGGCTTTGAGGTAAGAAATTTAAAATATGTAATGTAATACCGCATAGACAATAGCCCCTGATGCTCGGTTCGGCGTTCGGAAAGAAAAGCCGGACTGAGCATCTAAAAAGATATACGCAGGAGGTCTAAAAATTATGTCAAATATGGGATTGCAGGCTGCACTGCTGACCTCTGCCGCACTGACTGCGGAGGTCGATGCTTTGAAGCAGAACCTCGAGCGGTCCGAGAGTGAGCTCGGCCGTGCCAAGAAGCAGCTCGAGGACAGGGAAGGTGAGTAACACCATATTGAATTTGTACCTTACAGAAAAGGATTTTGGTTGCAAGAAAAATAACAAGGATAACGTGGGTACTCCAGGGGCCACGAACGAGGTGGCGACCCTGGAGGAGGCGGTGTCTGTGGCCGAGCGCAATGCAGCCGCGGAGCGAGCCGAGCGGGAGAAGCAGGAGGCGAGGGTGGCGGAGGTGAAGCAAGAGCTCCAGGCTCTCATGAAAAAACATGAGGGTTTGGAGCGCGACTCGAGGACTCGAGAGTCCGAGCTTGCATCGGCTCTTGAGGGCGCAAAATCCGCTAAGGCCGAAGCCCACAAGGCCCTCCAGGAGGTCGAGGATTTGAAGAAAATAGCAGCGGGTAAGGCTTTTTTCATGCAAAGCAAGCATGTGAAAGTGAATTACCTGTTACTTACCCGAATTCGGAGCTCTCCAGGAGCGTTTGCAGATCTGCCTCGCAGCGTGTTCGATGCTGCCGCATTCTACCGGGCCGGGGAGGGGAGCTCGATGGAGAAAGTCTTCTGGTCTCAATATACTGAGGCCGGACATCCGGTGCCCCTTAGCGACCAGCTGAAGCAGCTGGTCGAGCTCCACAAGGTAGCCGAACAGGCCATGAAGGGCCTCATAGCTCGGCTGTGGCCCAAGGAGGCCATGCCTGGGAGCTACTTTGGCCTGGTGCGGCGGCTGGTGGATGCATGTCCCTGGGTGGAAGTCGTCAAGCGCTCTGCCTGCATTGAAGGTGCCCGTTGGGCCCTTGCCCGTGCAAAAGTGCACTGGGGCAGGCTGGATGTTGAGAAGCTTCTGACGGACGCGCCGCCGGCGGGCAAGGAGTATCGCACGCCCGAAATGTATTATAAGAGTGTCTTGAAGGGTGCCCGCAAGATTGCGGATGAGTGCTCCAAGGATGTAATATTTGATTAGACTCGCAATGTGTTATCCCGTGCGCTGAAAACTTTGTTCATATGCGCTAAGCAACGCTTATTGATTTAAAATATTACCTTCTGTGCGGCCGTTTATCAAATCTGAGAGATGGCAAGTCGTCGGCTTCAGCCCCCATGCCACGAGTGCTGGGGTGTTCGGGATAAACTTGAGCGCTCTTGTTCCCATTTTTGGGTCCATCTAGGGAGGCGCTCAACACGACGAACAAGGCAACCGGACTTATAATGCTTGAACACTCTCACTTAGCCATAGAATTCTATAATTTTAAATTTTGGCGAAGCCCCTAGTATTCAGAAGACCAAGTTTGGGGCGCTATCCATGCCTGTGCCGGACAAAGTCGGTTGCTCGCTCTAAGCGGCATAAGTCTTTAGGGACTCGAAAAGATCTCTCGAACAGCGACCAGCTCTCGCCTTATCATGACGGTTAGTTTTAGCTTTCTCCACTGAGGCGCTCGCCCAGCTCAACCGGGGCGCAATCGCAGTGGTTCTCCCAGTGCTACCTTAGCCGATAAAACGGAACGTAAGGTACCAAAACATGGGAGCCGGGCAAACCCAACTATTGACCCAAGACATGATTCGGAGCCGATGCATATAATGCTATAAGTTCAGGGTGCCGCACTTGGGAAAGTGTTCGGACTTATCACACCATAAAGCGGGGAACTTAAGCCCCTGGTGTATTCGGCCGTACCAAAGTGTACGGATGCAGGATGTCGTAAATGAACATATATATATATATATATATATATATATATATATATATATATATATATATATAAGAAAAAAGAAATGCGGCTATAAGCAAAAAGTGATGCATTGTTTATTCAGAAATACTGCCATGAATGCAGAGCGATACAAATAGTGCGGTAAGCAAGGGATTGGACTATTTAAACATGTCCCCCTCCAGGGGTAGGCTGCGGAATGGTGTATTAAACAGATTTAATGCTCGTAATGGAGACCACCTTAGTGTTCGTCGTAGCCTTTCTCCTTCCCTAGCTGTTGCGTCGTGAGTTCGGCAGGTCTACTACCGGACAAGGCCTCTGGTGAACGGAGTCCTATGGATAAGAAAAAAAAAGACCGACGTACTTGGGAGCCCCTGGTGTGGTTAAACCGTACTCTGGGCCTGTCGTGGTCGTGCCCCTCCCCCTATGCCCATGGTATCTCCAGAGTAATGATGTACGCGAAGGACTGGTTTTGCAGTTATGCAAGGGCTGGGGTTGGGGCCGCATTGATACGCGTGCTCGGAACGTGCCAGGTGGTCTTGTTATATGTTACTCCTGGCGCGTTTGGCCGTGTCCGGTCGCTTAACGGCCGGACTCGAAAATTGCCTTAAGAGGCTGCTCTGTACTTCTGCCGCGAGAGCCGCTGTATGTTCCTCCGTTCGGAGGGAGCGTTCCGTGTTTCCGTTGACCGTGATGACTCCTCGAGGGCCTGGCATTTTGAGCTTGAGGTATGCATAATGCGGCACCGCGTTGAGCATGATAGCCGCTGCGGAACGGGACTATATCGAAGATTAACTCCTCGCTTCGGAAGTTATCCGGGGATCCGAAGACCACTTCCAGTGTAACCGAGCCTGTACAATTGGCCTCTACACCTGGTATGACGCCTTTGAAGGTCGTCTTTGTAGGTTTAATCCTTGAGGGGTCTATGCCCATCTTGCGCATTGTATCCTGATAAAGCAGGTTCAGGCTGCTGCCGCCGTCCATCAGGACTCTGGTAAGGTGAAATCCATCGACGATTGGGTCTAGAACCAATGCGGCGAATCCGCCATGGCGGATACTGGTGGGGTGATCCCTTCGATCAAAAGTGATCGGGCAAGAGGACCATGGATTGAACTTCGGGGCGACTGGCTCCATCGCATATACATCCCTAAGTGCACGCTTCCGCTCCCTCTTGGGTATGTGGGTTGTGTATATCATGTTTACCGTCCGTACTTGTGGGGGGAAGCCCTTCTGTCCTCTACTGTTCGGCGGTCGGGTCTCTTCCTCGTCATCGCTATGCAGTCCCTTGTCGTTGTTTTCGGCAATTAACTTGCCTACCTGCTTGAATACCCAACAATCCCTGTTGGTGATTAGCTGGCTTTTCGGGGGTGCCATGTATCTGGCAAGAGCAGTCGAGTATTCGGTCCAAATTGGACGGACCCAGAGTAGTTTTTTTGAATGGCCTTTTCCACTGACCGGGTTTAGAGCCTCTGAATCCGGCGTTGACTGCCGTATCCTCAGTGTTATCGCCGTTAATGCGGCGTTTGTTTTTGTTTTGACGCGACCTGCCATTGTGGTCCTTGGTATCCGGACTGCCAGAATTTTTGCTGAGGTTGTTACTGCGGGCTAGCCAGCTGTCCTCCCCCGCACAGAAGTGGGTCATGAGTGATGTGAGGGCTGCCATGGATTTCGGATTTTCCTGTCCTAGGTGCCGGGCCAGCCACTCGTCGCGGATGTTATGTTTGAAGGCTGCGAGGGCCTCTACATCCGGACAGTCGACGATTTGATTTTTCTTTGTTAATAACCGTGTCCAGAACTGTCTGGCCGATTCGTCTGGCTGCTGAATTATGTGGCTTAGGTCATCGGCGTCTGGTGGTCGCACATATGTGCCCTGGAAGTTGTCAAGGAATGCGGCTTCCAGGTCCTCCCAACAACCAATTGACTCTGCTGGCAAGCTGTTAAGCCAATGCCGAGCTGGTCCTTTAAGCTTGAGTGGGAGATATTTGATGGCGTGAAGATCGTTGCCGCGGGCCATGTGGATATGAAGGAGATAGTCTTCGATCCGAACCGCGGGGTCTGTCGTGCCATCGTAGGATTCAATGTTCACGGGTTTAAACCCTTCAGGGATTTGATGATCCATTACTTCGTCTGTGAAGCATAGTGGGTGTGCGGCGCCTCTATATTGGGCAATATCACGACGTAGCTCTAGCGAGCTTTGTCTACTGTGTTCGGCCCGGCCGGAGTTGCTGTATCCGGCGCGACGGTAGTCGTCTCGCATCGTGGGGCGCCCACGTGATCCGTAGATCGATCTTGATTGTCTTGCCTTGTCCTCCAATATGTCTCGCAAGTCCGGCGCATTCCCCCGTGGCTTCGTACTTTTCGAGCGATGTCGGGGTACGGTCCTGATGGAGGGCCTAGAGGCCTCTCTGTCGCGACCACGAGGTGGTCGGTCTGCCGTATTGTGCGCTGGTGATGAAGGTTTATATGCCTCCTCCTCTAATCGGGGGAGCAACTTGTGTTTTGGGTAGCTTTTGGAGGGGCGTTCCAGTTCGTACTCTTCAGCCGCAAGGACTTCGGTCCATCTGTCGGCCAGCAGGTCTTGATCAGCTCTGAGCTGTTGCCGCTTTTTCTTTAGGCTGTTTGCCGTGGCCATAAGCCTGCATTTAAAACGCTCTTGTTCGACGGGATCCTCGGGCACGACAAATTCGTCATCGTTGAGGCTTGCCTCGTCTCCGGAGGGAGGCATGTAATTGTCATCCTCGACCTCTTCGTCTGCCGCTCTCTCGTGAGGGTTGGCTTCTCCGTCCTCCTGGGCTGAATCTTGCTGGAGGGGGTTATCTTCGGCACTCTCTGGGGTATTATTATCTCCGGTGCCGGAATCTCCATTCTTGCTGTGGCGGGATTTAGAGCGGCGCCGCTGACGTCGGCGCTTGGGCTGTTTCTTAGGGGAATCTGCCTCCGCTGCTTCTTCGCCATTCCCATCCTTTGGGATGTCCACCATGTATATGTCGTATGACGAGGTGGTTTTCCAGTGCCCCATAGGCGCTGGTTCTTGGTCGTCTCCGGCATCGTCGTCCATACCGTCGATGTCTTCGGAGTCGTAGTCTAGCATGTCGGTTAGATCGTCGACAGTGGCTACAAAGTGGGTGGTGGGTGGGTTTTGAATTTCTTCGTCATCCGCATCCCAACCGTCCTGATCACAATCCGGCCAGGGCTCTCCTGATAACGACAGATGCTTTAGCGAATTCAGGATGTCGCCAAAGGGTGAGTGCTGAAAGATGTCCGCGGCGGTGAACTCCATGATCGGCGCCCAATCGGATTCGATTGGTAGGGGCGCAGGAGGTTCGGAGTCCGGCGAGGAGTCCAGCACCTCAGAGTCACGAGCTTTATGAGGGACAAGGTTAGTATTCGGCTCCATCGCCGTAGAGATTGCAGCTCCCGAGGCGGTGTCCAGCCACCTGTCCTCGATCTGCGCGGTCGGCTCCGAACTAGGGGTCGGAGCGGACTCATGTGCGGCCTCCAGGGCACTGTCCGGCGGCAGAGCTAAATCATGCCCATCGTGGCAGTGCGGCGCGCTCGGCTGTGGCTCAAATCCATTGAAGATCAAGTCTCCGCGGATGTCAACCGTGAAGTTTAGGCTTCCAAATCTGACCTGATGGCCAGGGCGTAGCTTTCGATCTGCTCCAGATGGCCAAGCGAATTGGCCCGCAGTGCAAAGCCGCCGAATACGAAGATCTGTCCGGGGAGAAAAGTCTCACCCTGGACTGCGTGGTTGTTGATGATTGAAGGAGCCATCAAGCCGATCGGTGACGACACAGAGGAACTCTCAATGAAAGCACCAATGTCGGTGTCAAAATCGGCGGATCTCGGGTAGGGGGTCCCGAACTGTGCGTCTAGGCGGATGGTAACAGGAGACAAGGGACACGATGTTTTTACCCAGGTTCGGGCCCTCTCGATGGAGGTAAAACCCTACTCCTGCTTGATTGATATTGATGATATGGGTAGTACAAGAGTGGATCTACCACGAGATCAAGGAGGCTAAACCCTAGAAGCTAGCCTATGGTATGATTGTTGTAATGGTCGTCCTACGGACTAAAACCCTCCGGTTTATATAGACACCGGAGAGGGCTAGGGTTACACAGAGTCGGTTACAATGGTAGGAGATCTACATATCCGTATTGCCAAGCTTGCCTTCCACGCCAAGGAAAGTCCCATCCGGACACGGGACGAAGTCCTCAATCTTGTATCTTCATAGTCTTGGAGTCCGGCCGATGATGATAGTCCGGCTATCCGGACACCCCCTAGTCCAGGAATCCCTCAGGCGTGTTCGTGCCTTCCCAAGGATGTGCGAGTCATGTGGATCATGTTCACTGTTTTAACCTCTCGCGGGAATTTTTTCTATCCCCTAGTGTTCGGCTGGCGAGGTTCATCCTCGTCTTCACTTGGTGTTTCCCTTCCCTTGTGTTCGGCATTTAGTTTGTCGGCCTGCTTGAAGACCCAGCACTCTCTGTGCGTGTGATTCGCAGGTTTGTCGGGGGTGCCATGAATTTGGCATAGTCTGTCCAGAACTCTATTCAGACCGGACGGTCCATCTTTACTACCTTTAGGTTGCTTATTTTGCTAGTTAGGTCGAGAGCCCCTGAATCCGGCATTAACCGTTGTGTTGTCCGGGCTCTCTTCCTTGTTTTGGCGTTTGTTTTTATTACGCCGTGGCTTCCCGTTGCCGTCCCTTATTTCGGATGTGCTGGGTGATGGGGAACGTTGCAGAAAACAAAAATTTTCCTACTCGTTTCACCAAGATCATCTAGGAGTTCATCTAGCAACGAGTGATTAGATGCATCTACATACCTTTGTAGATCGCGAGCGGAAGTGTTCAAAAGAACGGTGATGATGTAGTCGTACTCGACGTGATCCAAATCACCGATGACCAGCGCCGAACGGACGGCACCTCCGCGTTCAACACACGTACGGAACAGCCACGTCTCCTCCTTCTTGATCCAGCAAGGGAGGGAGGAGAGGTTGAGGGAGATGGCACCAGCAGCAGCACGACGGCGTGGTGTTGATGGAGCTGCAGTACTCCGGCAGAGCTTCGCTAAGCACTATGGAGGTGGAGGAGGTGTTGGGGAGGGAGAAGGAGGCAACCAAAGGCCAGGGCGTTCAGGTATGAAGTCCCTCCTCTCCCCCACTATATATAGGGGTGCCAAGGGGGGGTGGTGCGCAGCCTAGGAGATCCAATCTCCTATGGCCGGCGGCCAAGGGGAGGTTTCCCTCCCCCCCAAGGCACCTAGGAGGTGCCTTACCCTCCTAGGACTCTTGTCCCCTTAAACCCTAGGCGCATGGGCCTATGTGGGGCTGGTGCCCTTGGCCCATTAGGCCAAGGCGCACCCCCTTACAGCCCATGTGGCCCCCCGGGGCAGGTGGACCCACCCGGTGGACCCCCGGGACCCTTCCGGTGGTCCCGGTACAATACCGATAACCCCGAGACTTGTCCCGATGCCCGAAACAGGACTTCCCATATATAAATCTTTACCTCCGGACCATTCCGGAACTCCTCGTGACGTCCGGGATCTCATCCGGGACTCCGAACAACATTCGGGTTACTGCATATACATATCCCTACAACCCTAGCGTAACCGAACCTTAAGTGTGTAGACCCTACGGGTTCGGGAGACAAGCAGACATGACCGAGACGACTCTCCGGTCAATAACGAACAGCGGGATCTGGATACCCATGTTAGCTCCCACATGCTCCACGATGATCTCATCGGATGAACCATGATGTCGAGGATTCAATCAACCCCGTACGCTATTCCCTTTGTCTATCGATATGTTACTTGCCCGAGATTCGATCGTCGGTATCCCAATACCTCGTTCAATCTCGTTACCGGCAAGTCACTTTACTCGTACCGTAATGCATGATCCCGTGACCAGACACTTGGTCACTCTGAGCTCATTATGATGATGCATTACCGAGTGGGCCCAGTGATACCTCTCCGTCATACGGAGTGACAAATCCCAGTCTTGATCCATGTCACCCAACAGACACTTTCGGAGATACCCGTAGTCTACCTTTATAGTCACCCAGTTACGTTGTGACGTTTGGCATACCCAAAGCACTCCTACGGTATCCGGGAGTTACACGATCTCATGGTCTAAGGAAAAGATACTTGACATTGGAAAACTCTAGCAAATGAACTATACGATCTTGTGCTATGTTTAGGATTGGGTCTTGTCCATCACATCATTCTCCCAATGATGTGATCTCGTTATCAATGACATCCAGTGTCCATAGTCAGGAAACCATGACTATCTGTTGATCAACGAGCTAGTCAACTAGAGGCTCACTAGGGACATGTTGGTGTCCGTTATTCACACATGTATTACGATTTCTGGATAACACAATTATAGCATGAATAAAGACAATTATCATGAACAAGGAAATATAATAATAATGCTTTTATTATTGCCTCTAGGGCATATTTCCAACAGTCTCCCACTTGCACTAGAGTCAATAATCTAGTTACATTGTGATGAATCGAACACCCATGGAATTCTGGTGTTGATCATGTTTTGCTCTAGGGAGAGGTTTAGTCAACGGATCTGCTATATTCAGGTCCGTATGTACTTTACAAATCTCTATGTCTCCATCTTGAACATTTTCACGAATGGAGTTGAAGCGACGCTTGATGTGCCTTGTCTTCTTGTGAAACCTGGGCTCCTTGGCAAGTGCAATAGCTCCAGTGTTGTCACAGAAGAGCTTGATCGGCCCCGACGCATTGGGTATGACTCCTAGGTCGGTGATGAAGTCCTTCACCCATATTGCTTCATGTGCTGCCTCCGAGGCTGCCATGTACTCCGCTTCACATGTAGATCCCGCCACGACGCTTTGCTTGCAACTGCACCAGCTTACTGCCCCACCATTCAAAATATACACGTACCCGGTTTGTGACTTAGAGTCATCCAGATCTGTGTCGAAGCTAGCGTCGACGTAACCCTTTACGATGAGCTCTTCGTCACCTCCATAAACGAGAAACATTTCCTTAGTCCTTTTCAGGTACTTCAGGATATTCTTGACCGCTGTCCAGTGTTCCTTGCCGGGATTACTTTGGTACCTTCCTACCAAACTGATGGCAAGGTTTACATCAGGTCTGGTACACAGCATGGCATACATAATAGAACCTATGGTTGAGGCATAGGGGATGACGCTCATCTCTTCTATATCTTCTGCCGTGGTCGGACATTGAGCTGAGCTCAATTTCATACCTTGCAACACAGGCAAGAACCCCTTCTTGGATTGATCCATATTGAACGTCTTCAATATCTTATCAAGGTATGTGCTTTGTGAAAGACCTATGAGGCGTCTCGATCTATCTCTATAGATTTTGATGCCTAATATATAAGCAGCTTCTCCAAGGTCCTTCATTGAAAAACTTTTATTCAAGTAGGCCTTGATGCTGTCCAAGAGTTCTATATCATTTCCCATCAAAAGTATGTCATCTACATATAATATGAGAAATGTCACAGAGCTCCCACTCACTTTCTTGTAAACGCAGGCTTCTCCATAAGGCTGTGTAAACCCAAACGCTTTGATCATCTCATCAAAGCGAATGTTCCAACTCCGAGATGCTTGCACCAGCCCATAAATCGAGCGTTGGAGCTTGCACACTTTGTCAGCATTCTTAGGATCGACAAAACCTTCCGGCTGCATCATATACAATTCTTCCTTAAGGAAACCATTAAGGAATGCCGTTTTGACGTCCATTTGCCATATTTCGTAATCATAGAATGCGGCAATTGCTAACATGATTCGGACGGACTTCAGCTTCGCTACCGGTGAGAAAGTCTCATCGTAGTCAACCCCTTGAACTTGTCGATAACCCTTAGCGACAAGCCGAGCTTTATAGATGGTCACATTACCATCCGCGTCTGTCTTCCTCTTAAAGATCCATTTATTTTCTATGGCTCGCCTCTCAACGGGCAAGTCAGTCAAAGTCCATACTTTGTTTTCATACATGGATCCCATCTCGGATTTCATGGCTTCTAGCCATTTGTCGGAATCCGGTCCCGCCATCGCTTCTTCATAGTTCGAAGGTTCACCGTTGTCTAACAGCATGATTTCCAAGACAGGGTTGCCGTACCACTCTGGTGCGGAACGTGTCCTTGTGGACCTTCGAATTTCAGTAGGAGCTTGATCAGAAGTATCTTGATCATTTTCATTAACTTCCTCTCTAGTCGGTGCAGGCACCTCAGGAACATTTTCTTGAGTTGCGCCGTTTTCCAGTTCAAGAGGTAATACTTCATCAAGCTCTACTTTCCTCCCACTTACTTCTTTCGAGAGAAACTCTTTCTCCAGAAAGGACCCATTCTTGGCAACAAAGATCTTGCCTTCGGATCTGAGGTAGAAGGTGTACCCAATAGTTTCTTTTGGGTATCCTATGAAGACGCATTTTTCCGACTTGGGTTCGAGCTTTTCAGGTTGAAGTTTCTTGACATAAGCATCGCATCCCCAAACTTTTAGAAACGACAGCTTAGGTTTCTTCCCAAACCATAATTCATACGGTGTCGTCTCAACGGATTTCGACGGAGCCCTATTTAAAGTGAATGCGGCAGTCTCTAAAGCATAGCCCCAAAAAGAAAGCGGTAAATCGGTAAGAGACATCATAGATCGCACCATATCTAACAGAGTGCGATTACGACGTTCGGACACACCATTACGCTGAGGTGTTCCAGGCAGCGTGAGTTGTGAAACTATTCCACATTTTCTTAAGTGTGCCCCAAACTCGTGACTCAAGTATTCTCCTCCACGATCTGATCGTAGAAACTTGATTTTCCTGTCACGTTGATTTTCAACCTCACTCTGAAATTCCTTGAACTTTTCAAAGGTTTCAGACTTGTGTTTCATTAAGTAGATATACCCATACCTACTTAAATCATCAGTGAGAGTGAGAACATAACGATAGCCACCGCGAGCCTCAACACTCATCGGACCGCACACATCAGTATGTACGATTTCCAATAAGTCGGTTGCTCGCTCCATTGTTCCTGAGAACGGAGTCTTGGTCATTTTACCCATAAGGCATGGTTCGCACGTGTCAAATGATTCATAATCAAGAGACTCTAAAAGTCCATCAGCATGGAGCTTCTTCATGCGTTTGACACCTATGTGACCAAGGCGGCAGTGCCACAAGTATGTGGGACTATCATTATCAACCTTACTTCTTTTGGTACTCACATTATGAACATGTGTAGCATCACGTTCGAGATTCATAAAGAATAAACCATTCACCATAGGAGCATGACCATAAAACATATCTCTCATAAAAATGGAACAACCATTATTCTCAGATTTAAAAGAGTAGCCATCTCGAATTAAACGAGATCCCGATACAATGTTCATGCTCAAAGCTGGCACTAAATAACAATTATTAAGGTTTAAAACTAATCCCGAAGGGAGATGCAGAGGTAGCGTGCCGACGGCGATCACATTGACCTTGGAACCATTCCCGACGCGCATCGTCACCTCGTCCTTTGCCAGTTTCCGCTTATTTCGCAGCCCCTGCTTTGAGTTACAAATGTGAGCAACTGCACCGGTATCAAATACCCAGGAGCTACTACGGGCACTAGTAAGGTACACATCAATTACATGTATATCACATATACCTTTTGTTTTGCCGGCCTTCTTATCCGCTAAGTACTTAGGGCAGTTCCGCTTCCAGTGACCGCTTCCCTTGCAATAAAAGCACTCAGTCTCGGGCTTGGGTCCATTCTTTGGCTTCTTCCCGGCAGCTTGCTTGCCGGGCGCGGCAACCTCCTTGCCGTCCTTCTTGAAGTTCTTTTTACCCTTGCCTTTCTTGAACTTAGTGGTTTTATTGACCATCAACACTTGATGTTCCTTCCTGACTTCTACCTTTGCTGATTTCAGCATAGCAAATACTTCAGGAATGGTCTTTTCCATCCCCTGCATATTGAAGTTCATCACAAAGCTCTTGTAGCTTGGTGGAAGCGACTGGAGGATTCTGTCAATGACCGCATCATCCGGGAGATTAACTCCCAGCTGAGTCAAGCGGTTATGCAACCTAGACATAGTGAGTATGTGCTCACTGACAGAACTGTTTTCCTCCATCTTACAGCTGAAGAATTTGTCGGAGACTTCATATCTCTCGACCCGGGCATGAGCTTGGAAAACCATTTTTAGCTCT
The DNA here is from genome assembly GCF_002162155.2 of Triticum dicoccoides. Taxonomy (NCBI): domain Eukaryota; kingdom Viridiplantae; phylum Streptophyta; class Magnoliopsida; order Poales; family Poaceae; genus Triticum; species Triticum dicoccoides. The sequence continues at coordinate 243,156,753 of NC_041383.1, read as the reverse complement.
TCGAACATCTTATATGCTCCATGTCTCTCAAAACGCTTTTGGAGCCCCGGCTCTAGGCTGTAAAGCATGCCGCACTGAACGAGGGAGTAGTCATCGGAACGTGCCTGCCAAGCGTTCATAACGTCTTGTTCTGCAGGGAGAACAGGTGCGTCACCAAGCGGTGCTTGTAGGACATAATCTTTCTTGGCAGCTATGAGGATGATCCTCAGGTTCCGGACCCAGTCCGTATAGTTGTTGCCATCGTCTTTCAGCTTAGTTTTCTCTAGGAACGCGTTGAAGTTGAGGACTACGTTGGCCATTTGATCTACAAGACATATTGCAAAGATTTTAGACTAAGTTCATGATAATTAAGTTCAACTAATCAAATTATTAGTGAACTCCCACTTAGATTAGACATCCCTCCAGTCATCTAAGTATTACATGATCCGAGTTTAACTAGACCGTGTCCGATCATCACGTGAGACGGACTAGTCAACGTCGGTGAACATCTTCATGTTGATCGTATCTACTATACGACTCATGCTCGACCTTTCGGTCTTCTGTGTTCCGAGGCCATGTCTGTACATGCTAGGCTCGTCAAGTCAACCTAAGTGTTTTGCATGTGTAAATCTGTCTTACACCCGTTGTATGTGAACGTCTGAATAAAACACCCGATCATCACGTGGTGTTTTGAAACAGCGAACTGTCGCAACGGTGCACAGTTAGGGGGAACACTTCTTGAAATTATTTTGAGGGATCATCTTATTTACTACCGTCGTTCTAAGTAAACAAGATGCAAAACATGATAAACATCACATGCAATCAAATAATAAACGTGACATGATATGGCCAATATCACATAGCTCCTTTGATCTCCATCTTGGGGATCCATGATCATCTTGTCACCGGCTTGACACCATGATCTCCATCATCATGATCTCCATCATCGTGTCTCCATGAAGTTGCTCGCCAACTATTACTTCTACTACTATGGCTAACGCGTTTAGCAATAAAGTAAAGTAATTTACATGGCGTTTCTTGATGACACGCAGGTCATATAAAAGAATGAAGACAACTCCTATGGCTCCTGCCGGTTGTCATACTCATCGACATGCAAGTCGTGATTCCTATTACAATAGCATGAACATCTCATACATCACATATAGATCATTCATCATTCATCACAACTTTGGCCATATCATATCACAAACCACTTGCTGCAAAAACAAGTTAGACGTCCTCTAATTGTTGTTGCAAGTTTTTACGTGGCTGAATTAGGGTTCTAGCAAGAACGTTTTCTTACCTACGTTAAAGCCACAACGTGATTTGTCAACTTCTATTTACCCTTCATAAGGACCCTGTTCATCGATTCCGCTCCAACTAAAGTAGGAGAGACAGACACCCGCCAGCCACCTTATGCAACTAGTGCATGTTAGTCGGTGGAACCGGTCTCACGTAAGCGTACGTGTAAGGTTGGTCCGGGCCGCTTCATCCCACAATACCGCTGAAGCAAGAAAGGACTAGTAACGGCAAGAAAGTTGACAAATCTACGCCCACAACAAATTGTGTTCTACTCGCGCAAGAAGAACTACGCATAGACCTAGCTCATGATGCCACTGATGGGGAACGTTGCAGAAAACAAAAATTTTCCTACTCATTTCACCAAGATCATCTAGGAGTTCATCTAGCAACGAGTGATTAGATGCATCTACATACCTTTGTAGATCGCGAGCGGAAGCGTTCAAAAGAACGGTGATGATGTAGTCGTACTCGACGTGATCCAAATCACCGATGACCAGCGCCGAACGGACGGCACCTCCGCGTTCAACACACGTACGGAACAGCCACGTCTCCTCCTTCTTGATCCAGCAAGGGAGGGAGGAGAGGTTGAGGGAGATGGCACCAGCAGCAGCACGACGGCGTGGTGTTGATGGAGCTGCAGTACTCCGGCAGAGCTTCGCTAAGCACTATGGAGGTGGAGGAGGTGTTGGGGAGGGAGAAGGAGGCAACCAAAGGCCAGGGCGTTCAGGTATGAAGTCCCTCCTCTCCCCCACTATATATAGGAGGGCCAAGGGGGTGGCCGGCCCTAGGAGATCCAATCTCCTAGGGGGTGCGGCGGCCAAGGGGGGTTTCCCTCCCCCCCAAGGCACCTAGGAGGTGCCTTCCCCTCCTAGGACTCTTTCCCCCTCAAACCCTAGGCGCATGGGCCTATGTGGGGCTGGTGCCCTTGGCCCATGTAGGCCAAGGCGCACCCCCTACAGCCCATGTGGCCCCCCGGGACAGGTGGACCCACCCGGTGGACCCCCGGGACCCTTCCGGTGGTCCCGGTACAATACCGATAACCCCGAAACTTGTCCCGATGCCCGAAATAGGACTTCCTATATATAATTCTTTACCTCCGGACCATTCCGGAACTCCTCGTGACGTCCGGGATCTCATCCGGGACTCCGAACAACATTCGGGTTTCTGCATATACATATCCCTACAACCCTAGCGTAACTGAACCTTAAGTGTGTAGACCCTACGGGTTCGGGAGACAAGCAGACATGACCGAGACGACTCTCCGGTCAATAACCAACAGCGGGATCTGGATACCCATGTTGGCTCCCACATGCTCCACGATGATCTCATCGGATGAACCACGATGTCGAGGATTCTATCAACCCCGTACGCTATTCCCTTTGTCTATCGATATGTTACTTGCCCGAGATTTGATCGTCGGTATCCCAATACCTCGTTCAATCTCGTTACCGGCAAGTCACTTTACTCGTACCGTAATGCATGATCTCGTGACCAGACACTTGGTCACTCTGAGCTCATTATGATGATGCATTACCGAGTGGGCCCAGTGATACCTCTCCGTCATACGGAGTGACAAATCCCAGTCTTGATCCATGTCACCCAACAGACACTTTAGGAGATACCCGTAGTCTACCTTTATAGTCACCCAGTTACGTTGTGACGTTTGGCATACCCAAAGCACTCCTACGGTATCCGGGAGTTACACGATCTCATGGTCTAAGGAAAAGATACTTGACATTGGAAAACTCTAGCAAATGAACTATACGATCTCGTGCTATGTTTATGATTGGGTCTTGTCCATCACATCATTCTCCCAATGATGTGATCTCGTTATCAATGACATCCAGTGTCCATAGTCAGGAAACCATGACTATCTGTTGATCAACGAGCTAGTCAACTAGAGGCTCACTAGGGACATGTTGGTGTCTGTTATTCACACATGTATTACGATTTCCGGATAACACAATTATAGCATGAATAAAGACAATTATCATGAACAAGGAAATATAATAATAATGCTTTTATTATTGCCTCTAGGGCATATTTCCAACACTGGGGTCGCTGGTGCCTTTACGGGCTAGCCAGCGCAAAAGCGGGTCATAAGGCTTGTTAGGGCTGCCATTGTCCTAGGCTTTTCTTGGCCGAGGTGTCTGGTGAGCCACTCGCCGCGGATGCTATGTTTGAATGCCGCTAGGGCTTCGGCATTCGGATAATCAACAATTTGATTCTTCTTAGTGAGGAATCTGTTCCAAAGCTTGCGGGCGGACTCTCCGGGTTGTTCGATTATGTGACTTAAATTGTCAGCATCTGGAGGCCAGACATAAGTCCCTTGAAAATTGGCCCTGAAGGCGTCCTCTAGTTCCTCCCAGCTCCCAATTGAATTTTTGGGGAGGCTTTTCAACCAGTGTCGAGCTGGTCCCTTCTGAAAGTGCTAGTATCGACTAGAGCAGGGGTGAATAGGCGATTTTTATGGAAGTCTTCAAAACTTGGAAGTTTCAAAGACAAACAACAGAAATGACCTAATAGTTATGCAGCGGAAGATAAACTACCCTAAGCAAGCCATAGTCAAGTATGCAATGATGTGAAAGTACAGGACAATAGCAGCTAGGTAGTAAGGATCAGGATAGAAGATAGTATGAAGCCAATCAACAGTAGTAGTCAAGCAATGAAGTCAAACAGATACACAGATAGGCAATGACTTCACGAAGACAAACTTAAGTAAGGTTGGGAAGGGATAGAACTAGTTGCTTGTTGAAGACACAGGATTTGTTAGACCAGTTCCAGTTGCTGTGACAACTGTACGTCTGGTTAGGGAGGCTGAGATTTAACTCAGAAGACCGTGTCTTCACCTTATTCCCTTTGAGCTAAGGACACCCGGTCCTCGCCCAATCACTCTGGTAAGTCTTCAAGGGAGACTTCCAAACCTTCACAGACTTCGTTCACCGGCAATCCACAATGACTCTTGGATGCTCAGAACGCGATGCCTAACCGGCTGGAGGATTCACAGTCCTCAAGTGTAATAAGTCTTCAGGTCACACAGACAGAAAGACTTCAGTGATGCCTAACACTCTTTGGCTCTGGGTGTTTTGGGCTTTGTCCTCTCAAGGATTTTTCTCTCTCAAATGCTTCGAGGTGGGTTGCTCTCAAACGACAAAAGCCGTGCACAAACTCTGAGCAGCCACCAATTTATGGTGTAGGGGGTGGGCTATTTATAGCCACTGGGCAACCCGACCTGATTTGTCCAAAATGACCCTGGGTCACTAAGGAACTGACACGTGTTCCAACGATCAGATTTCAAACACACGCGGCAACTTTACTTGGGCTACAAGCAAAGCCGACTCATCCAGCTCTGGATAAGGTTTGCTCTTATTGTCTTCGCTCGAAGACATAGGATTTGAGTTGAGCATCACTTCAGTCACTCTGACTTAGTTCACTTGGACCCCACTTAACAGTACGGTGGTTCCTATGACTCAACAAAGAAGAAAAGGAAACTACGAAACCACACAGTCTTCGCGCTCCATAGTCTTCACGCAATGTCTTCTCATGTCATAGTCTTCAATATGAATATCTTCTCATACCACCATTGTCTTCAATGTCTTCATACATTTTTAGGGGTCATCTCCGGTAGGTAAACCGAATCGATGAGGGACACTACCTGCGTTATCCTGCAATTCTCACAAACGCATTAGTCCCTCAACCAACTTTGTCGTCAATACTCCAAAACCAACTAGGGGTGGCACTAGATGCACTTACAATCTCCCCCTTTTTGGTGATTCATGACAAACTGGTTGAAGTTTTCAACGGGGATAAATATGTGAAATTGTAAGGATAGGGAATTGTCTTCATAAGTTGCAAGGGCTCCCCCTGAAGATGTGCATATAAGTAATTTGCTTTTGGAATGCAAATGCACATGGCAGGTTGTACTTGTGGAGATCCACTTCAACTTATGAAGATAATTCATCATGCATGAACTGATATAGCAAGTAAAATGACATGCATAATGAAGAATGGACGTCTGCAGAATGATCTAAGTGCGGAAGTTAGCATCGCACATGCGGAATTTATCATCGCATCACAGTGAAGCAAATAAGTAGCAGACGACCATCAAGTTTAGGTGTTACAACTCAGAGAACCAAATGTTTCAAAAGGCAAGAGTTGTAAGCACGAAGCAAAATATAATGCAACCGCCCATATAAACCCGCTTGAAGACTATCAACTCATACGCTTCTCCCCCTTTTGTCAGTAAGGACCAAAAAGGTTTGAAGACATAGAGAATCTACTCGTCATCATGAGTAGCTGAAGCAGCAGGGTTGTCGTCGTTGGTTGGCGGTGCAGATGAACTTGGCGCAGTGTCGATGCGCGCAGTGGTAGGAGGTGGTGAAGTAGCATCATCTTCATCATCGATCACTCTGGCATTTACCGTTGCCGCGGAGGAAGAATATTCAGAGTCTTCAAGAGATGGAGTGCGACGTAGGACAGCAGTCCGTGGAGGAGTGGAGTCAAACTGGAATCTTTCATTGAAGTCATCGTCTTGAAGATCAGCTTCAGCACTTAGCAGGGTCAAACTCTTCCATGATCGCCGGCAAGTTTCATGAGCAACAAAGGCATTCTTGGTGGCAAGGTTGCAAATGCGATTGACATCCACCAAGAGGCTTTGCATCTGTCTCTTGAGCCAGAAATGATGCTTATCCTGTTTCTGATGAAGGGCCACAAGAAGTTCTCGGTCATTGAGAACACGAGAACGCTTCTGAGGCCGTTGTGCAATGGTGCTTTCAGTGGCTTCAGTGGGTGCTCAATGAGGCAGACGAGTGTTTCCAGCCAAAGGATAGATTCGTGTCGCTGCTTGAACACCTTCAATAGGCTGAGTGAAGCTTTGGTGCTTGACATTCTGATGACAAAGAGGCCTCTTGGCAGGGTCAGAGTATATAGCTTCAACTGACATATCAACCTCTGACAGAAAGATCATATGATTGCGAGTAGAGGGCTGATAATTGACATATGAGTGTCGCTTGATGGGGCGCATGACCCAGGGAGCATAAAACTTCAGACCAAATAGGTCAGAGCCAGAAGCAGCAAGTTGCCTGATGAAGAATTCTTGAGTGTTGAAGCTGATGCCATTGAGAATATAGAAGACCAAAGTCTTCATAGCTCCTTCAAGCTTGACCGCTGATGAATGTCCTTTGACAGGCCATAGAGTTCGCCTGATGATATGATATGTGGTGCGAGGCATATACTCAAGGTCTTCAACAAAGAAATCTGTTGGATATTCAGCGTCAGATGGCAGGGGCTTCATCATGCTCAACATCTGGCTCATATTGGGTTCTGGCTTATGGAAGATACTCTCTACAGCATTGCGGTGTAGCTGACAGTCAGGTTCATATAGTTCTCCAAGAGTGGCTAGCCCTGTAAGCTCGATGATATCCATAGCTTTGGCTTCATGATGAACAGTTCCAGTCATCCACTCGAGAACCCATGTCTTGATGTCTCTGTAGTAGCCGCGAATGTGTAGAGTAGCATAGAATTGAAGCAATAGCTCTTCATTCCAATGTTCTTTGTCTATCACAAAGTGGAGCAGACCAGCATCACGAAAGCAATCAAGTGCTTCTTCTAAGCACGGCAGTCCAGCAATGGCTTCAGTATCAAGGCGCATATGAGGGAAAATGCGCCCTTGATCATATAGAACGCAGGAGTAATAGCTTCTCTGCTGATAGCTCCAGAACCGATCTGATGATATCCTTGGCTTGGAGTAGGGGTTCTTGGCACTGTCAAAGAAGGTATTGTGGCTTTTGAAGCCATTTGCATTGAAGGACCCTGGTGAGTTGGCAGTACCTGGAAACCTTGGCAACCTAGGCTTTGGCTTCTGGACCTGAGGCCTATGCTCAACATGATAGTCAAATTGAGGTCCTGAGGCAGTAGGCGGAGGCACCAGAATGGGCCATCAGACAGTGGTAAGCTGACCATGACTGTATGCTTGCTCAATGGTGTGAGGCCTTGATGGCGGAACAGGAGCAAGGGCAACAGCTGAGGGGTCAGACTGCACAACCGGTGCTTCGGGAGCGGTTGTCTCATTAGCTTCAGGTGCAGCAGCCTCGGTGGTTTCAGGTTCAGTGGCCACATTTGCTTCAGGCACACTAGTTGGTGCAGGCTCCACATTAGCGTCAGCCATGACTACGTCATTGGCTTCATTGGCGTTGGTGGTGGCAGCCTCAACATTGTCAACCTCCTCTTGACGAACAGGAGGGTCGGGCACAGGCACGTTCACATCAGGAATTGCTTCTTCTTCAATTACTGGGGGAGTAGGTACACGTACTTCTTCTTGATTTTCCTCGGCTGATGCAGCCGGAATGTCTTCAGCAGCATGTGCTTCAGATTCGGAGACATTCATAGTTGGAGCAGGTTCAGAAAATACTTGACGTGCAACAGGTGAACGTTGCACTTCTCCTTCTGGAACGCTCGATAGAGGGACTTGAGGCCTTTGTCCTTTGCGAAGCCTGCGAAATGCTGGCAACGCCTTAGGAGATGGAGTTGGCTGGGCCTCAAAGTCTTCGTCCTCTTCTTGCACGGGGGGTGTAGCTTGTTGTTGTTGTTGGGGAGTACTGGGGGAGTCTTGTAGTTGTGGGTGATCAGCCCATGATGCATCCTGAGCAATTGGCGTCAGAGGACAACAAATGCTGATGAGTTTGCTGTTCGTATGAACAGGCGATGATACCACGTCATGTTCGATCTGAGGAAGAACTTCATCATCAGCTACATTGTCATCATGACCAATGTCTTCAGCAGCGATGGGTTCAACTGCTGGAATACCTTCAGCTTCATGAGCCTCTGTGGGAGCAGGCTCATGGACTATCATCCTTCGTTCTTGATGTTCTGACACTGGGCGAACCACTGAAATGGGTTCAACAACTAAGGGCTCTGTGGAAGCAGCCCTAGTCTTCTTGGTCTTGCGCTTCTTCTTGGAGGGAGTGGCATCAGAGGCTTTAGTGTTCTTTCTCTTTCTGGCTTCAGCCTCAGCGGCCCTCGTCTTCTTATGTTCTGAAGCGGTTGTGGTGACCTTTGGCTTCGAGCCAGTCATGCTGCTTGGGAAGATAATGCGAGGGGCTTCTTGGCTTGAAGGTTCAGGCTGTTCAGCAGGAAGCTTCTTCTTCTTCTTTGCATCCATCCTGGGGCCAATGCCAGGATGGCCAAGTGACTTGCGCTTCTCAGCCTCATTGTAGGCGAGCACACACTTATTAGCCAAACTCTTCATGCGCTCTCGAGAGCCCTGAGCTTCTTCACGCTTCTTCAGAAAAGCTTCTTTAAGCTCATGTAGCATGACTTTGAAGTTTTTGATGTCTTGAACACTTAGCTTGGCCACATGCTTCTTGAATTGAGCCTTCTCATAGTCAATCTTGTTCTTGAGCTCAATGGTGCGCTGAGCGAGAGCTAGCTCAGAAGCAATGGCGCCATTGAAGGCGACACTGAGGCCAATGGGAAGCTGTAAATCTTCAAAGCTGAGATTGGGGGTGTCGAACCACTCATCAATGAAGTTGTGGATGATTGCCACATCAAAGAGAGGCAAGTTGTTGAAGATTTCTGCTTCTTCCTTGCTCTTTATCAGCTGCTCAAGGGCATCATCAACAAGATCTTCATCACTTGACAAATCAATGGGTTCTTCGCGCAGAATGGCGACAGGAGTCAAGGCTCTTTGATCAGATGGTCTGACAAGTTGCTTTTTCTTCTCCATTCTCTTGGAGACACGGGATTGATCTTCAGACTGCACACTGGCTTCAGGAGGTGCAGTGGCCAGTGGCTTCGCACGAGAAGTCTTCGGAGGTGCAGCTGATCTTGAAGCCTTTGGCTTCTTTTGCTTCTGCGGCTTTGGAGGAGGAGTAGGGGCTTCATCGGAGTCAGCATCATTTTCAGAATGATCTACTCTGGCGCCTTGGACCACGATGTAGGTGATGAGGCCGTCAAGGTTGGAGAAGGGGCCGATAACATTGGGATCAGCATCACGGGAGCCGTCAGCACGGGGAGCAGAGGGACCTGGGTTGAAGTCCAAGCCCAAGGACTTCTTGTTCTTCTTGGCCGAAGCCACAGCAAACTAGTAGTTGCGCTTGAAGAGAGAGTCGTCACGACACCAGAGAAGTGAGGTGGCATCGGCGTTCTCAGGCTGTGGTCCATGGACCATGCAAGGATAGAAGCCTTGAGCAATGGCTTCAGCTCTGTTCTTGGGTTGAAGGCCTCGATAGAGGATATCACCCCAAGGTCTCTTGATGGCATTCTTCTCTGCATATTCCTTTGTCACAAACTTGTACTTGAACCATTCCTCAGCCCAATAGCGTCGAATCCATTGGATTTGCATTTTTCTCTGATGATAATTCTCTTCGGGATCTGTCTTGTAGAGTTCTGCTAAGTCATCAGGCAGATCTTTGGATGTTCCTTCTCTGCGCTGTCTGCCACCCTTCCTTGATGATTTTTCTGCAGCCATGAACTTCAAACTGAATGGCTTCAATACGTTCAAAGGCTTCAGAGACTTACGCTTGCTGGTCAAGCAGGAACTGGCTTCAGGAGAATTGATATGATGCTGTAAGTATTCTGCAAACGAATGCAGACTATGAGAACCAAGGGATTCTCCCACAGACATGTACCTGTGACAGCATTAGAGATGCGAGGGAAGGGGAAGAGGTCATATGCATTCTCAGAAGATTTTGAAGATAAATCAGTTTGAAGACATTGACCTCATGATGCGAAGACATTCACTTATATAGGTGAGTTGGTTCCAGATTTGTACCAATCCGCGATAAGTACAAGTGAGGAATCAAACTAGTCAGGAAATCTAAGTGAATTGACTAGGCAGTATGAGATGCATACAGAATAGATCTAACATTTGAATAGGCAGAAACCACTTTCGGTAAACAGGATGAATCTTGAAGATCAAAAATGTGGTAAAAATAAAGTTATAATTACCGCACGAAGAACTGCTAGATGGGATGAATAGGAGACCGAGCAGTTCAGCCCACCGTGCCCTAACTTGGCGACGGAGGACACCTACGACGACAGCGGAGAGGAAGATGTCCGCGGCCGGCGTGAGGACGGCGTCGGAGAAGTCGCGGCAGCTAAGCGCTTCGTCGCCGGTGTCGTCGCGAGCTAGCGGTGGCGCTAGGGTTTTGACGGAGGTGGAGAGGTGGAAGAAGGATTTCTTTACCGCAGGGGACAAGTATTTATAAGTAGGTGAGAGACACAGCGCAATTACGCTGGTGCCCCTGGCGGTTCACATCTGAGGGGTACGTGGCAGGCATGCAACATACGCAGAGTTGTCCCACGTTCCCACGCCCGCCAGGCATGTCGGAGAGTTGTTCCGGCTTCTTCGGATTTCAACAATAAAGATAAGTCAATTAAAACAGATTTAATGTTTGTCTCTTTGCCTTCTACTGACTAGGATGCAGAGAAAACATTTGACAGTTTCAATAGAATGCATATGATTTGGACAGATAGAGTTTGAGATAGGAAGCATAGAGAGGTTAGGGTCCGATCACATTCACTTAGTTCAAAAGATCCAATCTTGAAGACATAGCTATAAGTGAATGTTGTAGAGGACAGAACACTAGTATATATATATATATATATATATATATATATATATATATATATATATATAT
>NC_041383.1:243113843-243145500 GCF_002162155.2 Triticum dicoccoides | reverse complement strand
TATCAGAAAACAATCAAATCATCATAGTGTAGAAAGTCATGAAGATAAATTGAAACTGAAGACAAACCAAATGCGAAGTCATTGCAATATAACGCCATGAGTGAAACACTTCAAACAGAGAAAGTTGGTGGTGGCGTTACCCACCGTATAGGAAGTATTAGACCCAGACACGGCGCACAATTATCGTGGCGCTCCGAAGTCATATTCCATGTTAATGTATTCACACTCAGAGTGTAAATCTTCATTGATTGAAGATGTACATTACTTTGTGTGTTGCACATCTAAGTCATCAACATGCATAAGTGTTAGGATGTGTGCCTGATCACATGACATTAGAGGATTCCAAGATATTTAGCTCACACCGTAACTTACAAAACCTTTTCTCATCCAAGGGCTTCGTGAAGATATCTGCCAGTTGCTCTTCAGTGTTGACGTGAATGATATCGATATCTTTCTTCATAACATGGTCTCTGAGAAAGTGATGACGAATTTCAATGTGCTTTGTCTTCGAGTGTTGGACTGGATTGTTGGCTATTTTGATGGCACTTTCATTGTCGCATAAGAGAGGTACTTGTTTCAGGTTGATGCCATAATCCTTGAGAGTTTGCTTCATCCATAGAGGCTGAGCACAACAGGATCCAGCAGCAATGTATTCAGATTCAGCAGTTGAGAGTGATACACAGTTCTGCTTCTTTGAAGACCAACAGACAAGTGATCGACCAAGAAAATGACATGTGCCTGATGTAGACTTGCGATCCACCTTGTCACCAGCATAATCAGCATCCGAGAATCCAACCAAATCAAAATTTGAGCCCTTGGGATACCACAATCCGAGTGTTGGGGTGTAAGCCAAATATCGAAGAATTCGCTTCACAGCTAAGTGATGCGATTCCTTTGGTGCCGCTTGGAATCGAGCACACATGCAAACACTAAGCATAATATCTGGCCTAGATGCACATAAATAAAGCAAAGAACCAATCATGGAGCGGTATACCTTTTGATCGAACTCTTTACCATTGTCGTCGGGACCAAGATGGTGTTTGCTGGCATTGGCGTCGTGTAGCCTTTGCAGTCTTCCATTCCAAACTTCTTCAGACAATCCATCATGGACATTTGATATTGCTCTTGCATCATGTACCCAAACTCATCACTATACTTCTGGTTGGTGCAGCCGAAGATTATGTCATCCACATATATTTGGCACACAAACAGTTCACCATCATATGTCTTTGTGAAGAGTGTGGGATCGAGGGATCCAGGTTTGAAGCCTTTGCTCTTCAGGAAGTCTTTGATTGTATCATACCAGGCACGAGGAGCTTCTTTGAGGCCATACAGTGCTTTGTTTAGCTTGTACACCATATCAGGATGTTTTGGATCTTCAAAGCCAGGGGTTGTGCGACATATACTTCTTCTTCAATCTTGCCATTGAGAAATGCACTCTTTACATCCATTTGATATAGCAAGATGTTGTGATGATTAGCGTAGGCTAGCAGTATGTGAATAGCTTCAAGCCTAGCAACAGGAGCAAATGTTTCATCGAAGTCAATTCCTTCAACTTGAGTATATCCTTGAGCCACAAGACGTGCTTTGTTTCTGACGACTTGACCATGCTCATCTTGCTTGTTTCGATATATCCACTTGTTGGGGAACGTAGTAATTTCAAAAAATTTCCTACGCACACGCAAGATCATGGTGATGGCATAACAATGAGAGGGGAGAGTGTTCGTCCATGTACCCTCGTAGACCGTAAGCGGAAGCGTTATCACAACGCGGTTGATGTAGTCGTACGTCTTCACGATCCGACCGATCCAAGCACCGAACATACGGAGCCTCCGAGTTCAGCACACGTTCAGCTCGATGACGATCTCCGGCCTCCAATCCAGCCGAGCTCCGGAGATGAGTTCCGTCAGCACGACGGCATGGTGACGGTGATGATGTTCTACCGGCGCAGGGCTTCGCCTAAACTCCGCGACGATATGACCGAGGTGGAATATGGTGGAAGGGGGCACCGCACACGGCTAAGGAACGATCCGTAGATCAACTTGTGTGTCTATGGGGTGCCCCCTACCCCCGTATATAAAGGAGTGGAGGAGGGGAGGGCTGGCCCTCTTCTATGGCGCGCCCTAGGGGAGTCCTACTCCCACCGGAAGTAGGATTCCCCCTTTCCTAGTCCAACTAGGAGTCCTTCCATGTATTAGGAGTAGGAGACAAGGAAGGGGAAGAGAGAAGGAAAGGAAGGAGGGGGTGCGGCCCCTCCCCCTAGTCCAATTCGGACTAGGCCATGGGGGGGCGCGCGGCCTGCCCTAGGCAGCCCCTCTCTCTTTCCCGCAGGGCCCAATAAGGCCCAATACTTCTCCCCGGCGAATTCCCGTAACTCTCCGGTACTCCGAAAAATACCCGAATCACTCGGAACCTTTCTGAACTCCGAATATAGTCGTCCAATATATTGAGCTTTACGTCTCGACCATTTCGAGACTCCTCGTCATGTCCCCGATCTCATCCGGGACTCCAAACTCCTTCGGTACATCAAAACCCATAAACTCATAATATAACTGTCATCGAAACCTTAAGCGTGCGGACCCTACGGGTTCGAGAACTATGTAGACATGACCTAGAACTATTCGTGGTCAATAACCAATAGCGGAATCTGGATGTCCATATTGGCTCCTACATATTCTACGAAGATCTTTATCGGTCACACCGCATAACAACATACGTTGTTCCCTTTGTCATCGGTATGTTACTTGCCCGAGATTCGATCGTCGGTATCCAATACCTAGTTCAATATCGTTACCGGCAAGTCTCTTTACTCGTTCCGTAATACTTCATCCCGTAACTAACTCATTAGTTACAATGCTTGCAAGGCTTAAGTGATGTGTATTACCGAGAGGGCCCAGAGATACCTCTCCGACAATCGGAGTGACAAAACCTAATCTCGAAATATGCCAACCCAACATGTACCTTCGGAGACACCTGTAGAGCACCTTTATAATCACCCAGTTACGTTGTGACGTTTGGTAGCACACAAAGTGTTTCCCCGGTAAACGGGAGTTGCATAATCTCATAGTTGTAGGAACATTGTATAAGTCATGAAGAAAGCAATAGCAACATACTAAACGATCAAGTGCTAGGCTAACGGAATGGGTCAAGTCAATCACATCATTCTCCTAATGATGTGATACCGTTAATCAAATGACAACTCTTTTGTCTATGGCTAGGAAACATAACCATCTTTGATAAACGAGCTAGTCAAGTAGAGGCATACTAGTGACACTATGTTTGTCTATGTATTCACACATGTATTATGTTTCCGGTTAATACAATTCTAGCATGAATAATAAACATTTATCATGATATAAGGAAATAAATAATAACTTTGTTATTGCCTCTAGGGCATATTTCCTTCAGTCTCCCACTTGCACTAGAGTCAATAATCTAGTTCACATCACCATGCGATTTAACACCAATATTCATATCTGTATATGATTAACACCCATAGTTCACATCGTCATGTGACCAACACCCAAGGGGTTTACTAGAGTCAATAATCTAGTTCACATCGTTCTGTGATTAACACCCAAAGAGTACTAAGGTGTGATCATGTTTTGCTCGTGAGAGAAGCTTAGTCAACGCGTCTGTCACATTCAGAGCCGTATGTATTTTGCAAATATTCTATGTCCACAATGCTCTGCACGGAGCTACTCTAGCTAATTGCTCCCACTTTCAATATGTATCCAGATTGAGACTTAGAGTTATCTAGACTGGTGTAAAAGCTTGCATCGTTGTAACTTTTTACGACGAGCTCTTTTATCACTTCCATTATCGAGAAATATTTCCTTAGTCCTCACTAAGGATGTTCTTGACCAATGTCCAGTGATCTACTCTTAGATCATTATTGTACTCCCTTGCCAAATTCAGAGCAAGGTATAGAATAGGTCTGGTACATAACATAACATACTTTATAGAACCAATGACTGAGGCATAAGGAATGACTTTCATTCTCTTTTCTATTTTCTGCCGTGGTCGGGATTTGAGTCTTACTCAATTTCACACCTTTGCAACACAGGCAAGAACTCTTTCTTTGACTGTTCCATCTTGAACTATTTCAAAATCTTGCCAAGGTATGTACTCATTGAAAATCTTATCAAGCGTCTTGATCTATCTCTATAGATCTTGATGCTCAATGTGGAAGTAGCTTTACCGAGGTATTTCTTTGAAAAACTCTTATTCAAGTATCCTTTCATGCTATCCAGAAATTCTATATCATTTCCAATCAACAATATGTCATTCACATATAATATTAGAAATGCTATAGAGCTCCCACTCACTTTCTTGTAAATACAAGCTTTCTCAAAAAGTCTGTATAAAACCATATGCTTTGATCAACTTATCAAAGCGTATATTCCAACTCCAAGAGGCCTGCACCAGTCCACAAATGGATCGCTGGAGCTTGCACACTTTGTTAGCACCTTTAGGATTGACAAAAACCTTCTGGTTGCATCATATACAACTCTTCTTTAAGAAAACCATTAAGGAATGCAGTTTTGTCTATCCATTTGCCAGATTTCATAAAATGCGGCAATTGCTAACATGATTCAGACAGACTTAAGCATAGATACGAGTGACAAACTCTCATCGTAGTCAACACTTTGACCTTGTCAAAAACCTTTTGCGACAACTCTAGCTTTGTAGATAGTAACACTACTATAAGCGTCCGTCTTCCTCTTGAAGATCCATTTATTTTCTATGGCTTGCCAATCATCGGGCAAGTCCACCAAAGTCCACACTTTGTTCTCATACATGGATCCTATCTCAGATTTCATGGCCTCCAGCCATTTCGCGGAATCTGGGCTCATCATCGCTTCCTCATAGTTCGTAGGTTCATCATGGTCTAGTAACATGACTTCCAGAACAGTATTACCGTACTACTCTGGTGCGGACTGTACTTTGGAAGACCTATGAGGTTTTGTAGTAACTTGATCTGAAGTTTCATGATCATCATCATTAGCTTCCTCACTAATTGGTGTAGGAATCACTGGAACTGATTTCCGTGATGAACTACTTTCCAATCGGGAGAAGGTACAAATTACCTTATCAAGCTCTACTTTCCTCCCACTCACTTCTTTCGAGAGAAACTCCTTCTCTAGAAAGGATCCATTTTTAGCAATGAATATCTTGCCTTCGGATCTGTGATAGAAGGTGTACCCAACTATTTCCTTTGGGTATTCTATGAAGACGCACTTCTCCGGTTTGGGTTCGAGCTTATCAGGATGAAACTTTTTCACATAAGCATCGCAGCCCCAAACTTTAAGAAACGACAACTTGGGTTTCTTGCTAAACCACAGTTCATATGTTGTCGTCTCAACGGATTTAGATAGTGCCCTTTTAATGTGAATGCAGCTGTCTCTAATGCATAACCCCAAAACAATATTGGTAAATCAGTAAGAGACATCATAGATCGCACCATATCCAATAAAGTGCGGTTACGACGTTCGGACACACCATAACGTTGTGGTGTTCCAGGTGGCGTGAGCTGTGGACCTATTCCACATTGTTTTAATTGAAGACCAAACTCGTAACTCAAATATTCCTCTCCGCGATCAGATCGCAGAAACTTTATTTTCTTGTTACGATGATTTTCCACTTCACTCTAAAATTCTTTGAACCTTTCAACTATTTCAGACTTATGTTTCATCAAGTAGATATACCTATATCTGCTCAAATCATCTTGTGAAGGTCAGAAAATAACGATACTTGCCACGAGCCTTCATACTCATTAGTCTGCATACATCAGTATGTATTATTTCCAATAAGTCGGTAGCTCGTTCCATTGTTCCGGAGAATGGAGTTTTAGTCATCTTGCCCAAAAGGCACGGTTCGCAAGCATCAAATGATTCATAACCAAGTGATTCCGACAATCCATCTTTATGGAGTTTCTTCATGCGCTTTACACCGATATGACCCAAACAGCAGTGCCACAAATAAGTTGCACTATCATTATTAACTTTGCATCTTTTGGCCTCAATATTATGAATATGTGTATCACTATGATCGAGATCCAACAAACTATTTTCATTGGGTGTATGACCATTGAAGGTTTTATTCATGTAAACAGAACAACAATTATTCTCTGATTTTAAATGAATAACCATATTGCAATAAACATGATCAAATCATATTCATGCTCAACACAAACACCAAATAACATTTTATTTAGGTTTAACACTAATCCCGAAAGTATAGGGAGTGTGCGATGATGATCATATCAATCTTGGAACTTCTTCCAACACTCATCGTCACTTCCCCTTCAACTAGTCTCTGTTTATTCTGCAACTCCCATTTCGAGTTACTACTCTTAGCAACTGAACCAGTACCAAATACCGAGGGGTTGCTATAAACACTAGTAAAGTACACATCAATAACATGTATATCAAATATACCTTTGTTCACTTTGCCATCCTTCTTATCCGCCAAATACTTGGGGTAGTTCTGCTTCCATTGACCAGTTCCTTTGCAGTAGAAGCACTTAGTCTCAGGCTTAGGTCCAGACTTTGGGCTTCTTCGTAGGAGTGACAACTTGCTTGTCTTTCCACTTGAAGTTCCCTTTCTTTCCCTTTGCCCTTTTCTTGAAACTAGTGGTCTTGTCAATCATCAACACTTGATGCTCTTTCTTGATTTCTACCTTCGTCGATTTCAATATCACGAAGAGCTCGGGAATCATTTTCGTCATCCCTTGCATACTATAGTTCATCACGAAGTTCTAGTAACTTAGTGATGGTGACTAGAGAATTCTGTCAATCACTATCTTATCTGGAAGATTAACTCCCACTTGATTCAAGCAATTGAAGTACCCAGACAATCTGAGCACATGCTCACTAGTTGAGCGATTCTCCTCCATCTTTTAGCCATAAAACTTGTTGGAGACTTCATATCTCTCAACTCGGGTATTTTCTTAAAATATTAACTTCAACTCCTGGAACATCTCATATGGTCCATGACGTTCAAAACGTCTTTGAAGTCCCAATTCTAAGCTGTTAAGCATGGTGCACTAAACTATCAAGTAGTCATCATATTGAGCTAGCCAAACGTTCATAACGTCTGCATCTGCTCCTGCAATAGGTCTGTCACCTAGCGGTGCATTAAGGACATAATTCTTCTGTGCAGCAATGAGGATAAACCTCAGATCACGGATCCAATCCGCATCATTGCTACTAACATTTTTCAACACAATTTTCTCTAGGAACATATCAAAATAAACATATGAAAGCAACAACGCGAGCTATTGATCTTACAACATAATTTGCAAAATACTACCAGGACTAAGTTCATGATAAATTTAAGTTCAATTAATCATATTACTTAAGAACTCCCACTTAGACAGACATCTCTCTAGTCATCTAAGTGATCACGTGATCCAAATCAACTAAACCATAACCGATCATCACGTGAGATGGAGTAGTTTTCAATGGTGAACATCACTATGTTGATCATATCTACTATATGATTCACGCTCGACCTTTCGGTCTCCGTGCTCCGAGGCCATATCTGCATATGCTAGGCTCGTCAAGTTTAACCTGAGTATTCCGCGTGTGCAAAACTGGCTTGCACCCGTTGTAGATGGACGTAGAGCTTATCACACCCGATCATCACGTGGTGTCTGGGCACGATGAACTTTGGCAACGGTGCATACTCAGGGAGAACACTTCTTGATAATTAGTGAGAGATCATCTTAAAATGCTACCGTCAATCAAAGCAAGAATAAGATGTATAATAGATAAACATCATATGCAATCAAAATATGTGACATGATATGGCCATGATCATCTTGCGCCTTTGATCTCCATCTCCAAAGTACTATCATGATCTCTATCATCACCGGCACGACACCATGATCTTCATCATCTTGATCTATATCAATGTGTCGTCACATGGTCATCTCGCCAACTATTGCTCTTGCAACTATTGCTATCGCATAGCGATAATGTAAAGCAAATATTTGGCACTTGCATCTTTATGCAACAAAGAGACAACCATAGGGCTTCTGCCAGTTTCCGATAACTTCAACAAAACATGATCATCTCATACAACAACTTATATTTCATCACGTCTTGACCATATCACATCACAACATGCCCTGCAAAAACAAGTTAGACGTCCTCTACTTTGTTGTTGCAAATTTTACGTGGCTGCTACGGGCTTAGCAAGAACCGTTCTTACCTACGCATCAAAAACCACAACGATAGTTCGTCAAGTTGGTGCTGTTTTAACCTTCGCAAGGACCGGGCGTAGCCACACTCGATTCAGCTAAAGTGAGAGAGACAGACACCCGCCAGCCACCTTTAAGCACGAGTGCTCGTAACGGTGAAACCAGTCTCGCGTAAGCGTACGCGTAATGTCGGTCCGGGCCGCTTCATCTCACAATACCGCTGAACCAAAGTATAACATGCTGGTAAGCAGTATGACTTGTATCGCCCACAACTCAGTTGTGTTCTACTCGTGCATATAACATGAACGCATAAAACCTAGGCTCGGATGCCACTGTTGGGGAACGTAGTAATTTCAAAAAAGTTCCTACGCACACGCAAGATCATGGTGATGGCATAGCAACGAGAGGGGAGAGTGTTCGTCCACGTACCCTCGTAGACCGTAAGCGGAAGCATTATCACAACGCGGTTGATGTAGTCGTACGTCTTCACGATCCGACCGATCCAAGCACCGAACGTACGGAGCCTCCGAGTTCAGCACACGTTTAGCTTGATGACGATCTCCGGCCTCCGATCCAGCCGAGCTCCGGAGATGAGTTCCGTCAGCACGACGGCATGGTGAAGGTGATGATGTTCTACCGGTGCAGGGCTTCGCCTAAACTCCGCGACGATATGATCGAGGTGGAATATGGTGGAAGGGGGCACCGCACACGGCTAAGGAATGATCCGTAGATCAACTTGTGTGTCTATGGGGTGCCCCTACCCACGTATATAAAGGAGTGGAGGAGGGGAGGGCCGGCCCTCTTCTATGGCGCGCCCTAGGGGAGTCCTACTCCCACCGGGAGTAGGATTCCCCCTTTCCTAGTCCAACTAGGAGTCCTTCCATGTATTAGGAGTAGGAGACAAGGAAGGGGAAGAGAGAAGGGAAGGAAGGAGGGGGTGCAGCCCCTCCCCCTAGTCCAATTCGGACTAGGCCATGGGGGGGGGGGCGCGGCCTGCCCTAGGCAGCCCCTCTCTCTTTCCCGCAGGGCCCAATAAGGCCCAATACTTCTCCCCGACGAATTCCTGTAACTCTCCGGTACTCCGAAAAATACCCGAATCACTCGGAACCTTTCCGAAATCCGAATATAGTCGTCCAATATATCGAGCTTTACGTCTCGACCATTTCGAGACTCCTCGTCATGTCCCCGATCTCATCCGGGACTCCGAACTCCTTCGATACATCAAAACTCATAAACTCATAATATAACTGTCATCGAAACCTTAAGCGTGCGGACCCTACGGGTTCGAGAACTATGTAGACATGACCTAGAACTATTCGTGGTCAATAACCAATAGCGGAACCTAGATGTCCATATTGGCTCCTACATATTCTACGAAGATCTTTATCGGTCAAACCGCATAACAACATACGTTGTTCCCTTTGTCATCGGTATGTTACTTGCCCGAGATTCGATCGTCGGTATCTCAATACCTAGTTCAATCTCATTACCGGCAAGTCTCTTTACTCGTTATGTAATGCATCATTCTATAACCAACTCATTAGCTACATTGCTTGCAAGGCTTATAGTGATGTGCATTACCGAGAGGGCCCAGAGATACCTCTCCGACAATTGGAGTGACAAAACCTAATCTCGAAATATGCCAACTCAACATGTACCTTTGGAGACACATGTAGAGCTCCTTTATAATCACCCAGTTATGTTGTGACGTTTGGTAGCACACAAAGTGTTCCTCCGGTAAACGGGAGTTGCATAATCTCATAAGTTGTAGGAACATGTATAAGTCATGAAGAAAGCAATAGCAACATACTAAACGATCAAGTGCTAAGCTAACGGAATGGGTCAGGTCAATCACATCATTCTCCTAGTGATGTGATCCCGTTAATCAAATGACAACTCTTTTGTCTATGGCTAGGAAACATAACCATCTTTGATAAATGAGCTAGTCAAGTAGAGGCATACTAGTGACACTATGTTTGTCTATGTATTCACACATGTATTATGTTTCCGGTTAATACAATTCTAGCATGAATAATAAACATTTATCATGATATAAGGAAATAAATAATAACTTTATTATTGCCTCTAGGGCATATTTCCTTCACCACTTTGTTCCAATAATGTTATGCTTGCGAGGATCAGGTCGCTTGACGAGTTCCCAAACATTATTCAGCTTGAACTATTGAAGTTCTTCTTGCATGGCTTGAATCCATTCAGGTTCCATAAAAGCTTCAGCAACTTTCTTGGGATCTGATATTGACACAAATGAAAAGTGCCCACAGAAGTTTGCTAGCTGTGTTGCTCTTGATCGAGTGAGCGGACCAGGTGCATTGATGCTATCAATTATCTTCTCTATTTGAACTTCATTTGCAACACGAGGATGAACAGGACGAAGATTTTGCTCTGGCTGATCATTGTCATCATTGGGAGGATTGTCTTCGGTCTGAGCATTGTCTTCAGGTTGATTTGGTGCAGAGATGATAAGTTCCTCTTCAGGCTGTGCTTCAGAGGGCATGATTTCACCAGTTCCCATCAGCTTGATAGACTCATTCGAATGAGCTTCATCTAGTGTACTTGGCAGAATCTCTCTCTGTGAACCATTGGTTTCATCAAATTTCACATCCACAGTTTCAACGATTTTGTAGAGATAAAGGTTGAAGACTCTGTAGGAGTGTGAATCCTTTCCATAGCCAAGCATGAAGCCTTCGTGAGCCTTAGGTGCAAATTTTGACTTGTGATGGGGATCCTTGATCCAGCATCTAACTCCAAATACTCTGAAGTAACTGACGTTTGGCTTCTTGCCAGTAAGGAGCTCATAAGATGTTTTGTTCAGAAGCTTATGGATGTACATACGATTGATGATGTGACATGCTGTATCAATAGCTTCAGGCTAGAATTTTCTTGGTGTCTTGTACTCATCTAGCATTGTTCGAGCCATCTCAATGAGGGTTCTGTTTTTGCACTCAACGATGCCATTTTGCTGAGGTGTGTATGGAGCAGAGAACTCATGAGTGATTCCCATTGTGTCCAGATACAGATCAAGTCCAGTGTTCTTGAATTCAATGCCATTGTCACTTCTGATGTGCTTGATCTTCACGCCATAATTGTTCATTGCTCGATTTGCGAAGCGCCTGAAGACATCTTGCACTTCAGTCTTGTAAAGAATTATATGAATCCATGTGTATCTTGAGTAGTCATCAACAATGACGAAGCCATAGAGACAGGCAGTTGTTGTGAGGGTGGAGTAGTGAGTAGGTCCAAATAAGTCCATGTGTAACAGCTCGAAGGGTTGAGATGTTGTCATGATTGTCTTCGAGGGGTGCTTTGCCCTTGTCATCTTTCCAGCTTCACAGGCACCACACAAATGATCCTTTTTGAACTTGACATCCTCAATGCCAATGACATGCTTATTCTTGACGAGTGAGTGTAAGTTCCTCATGCCAGCATGTCCTAGCCTTCGATGCCAGAGCCAGCATTCTGAAGCTTTTGTGAGAAGACATACGACAAGCTGTGGACCTGCTAAGAAATCTACCATGTATAGATCATCTTTTCGATACCCTTCAAAGACTAGAGATTTGTCAGATTCCATTAGTACAAGGCAACGATATTTGCCAAATATCACAATCATGTTCAAGTCACAAAGCATTGAGATAGACATTAAGTTGAAACCAAGGGATTCAACAAGCATCACTTTATCCATGTGTTGATCCTTTGAGATTGCAACTCTACCTAGACCCAATACCTTGCTTTTACCAGTGTCAGCAAATGTAATGTGACTCTTGTCGGATGGACGTAAGGTTGAGTCCATGAGAAGACTTCGATCACCAGTCATATGATTTGTGCATCCACTGTCCACAATCCATTCTGAAGCTTTTGGTGATGTACCCTACAGTGCAGTTAGGAGGATAGGATTCACAAGAGTGTTGTGAAGCATAAGCATTTGACACATATAGGGACAGTCACAGCTTATATCAAAGTTAGGACATAGTATGACTGATAAGAGATTCAGATGTGAAGTATATAGAATGACATTTTATCGTGCGTCCTAAATGAGTTTTAGGTCCCCAGCAATAGTATTGGACGCCATTGATTGCTGGCTGGAGACCGTTTTCTGCAAAAGAGAGTTAGTTCTTCTTTGCCACCCACATCTTCAGTGGTGGCTTAGAAGCAATGAGTCTAAGTGCAACATCTGAGAATTTTGGCTTTGAAGCCCTAGCAAATAGCCTTGCAGGAGACGAATGATACTCATATGAATAAGCTGAAAAGTTCTTAGTGCTATGAACATAGCGGTTCGAAGATACACGCTCATATTCATAAGTCTGAGCATGATTTCCCTGCAAAACATTGGCATTAGGGTGACTCATGTGAGTCCTGTATCTGTATGAAGCCTTTGGGCCACATGAAGCTATAGGTCTGGGGTTTATCTTCTTCCTTGGTGGTGTCATGACGACATTCACAGGAAGATTCTCAATGTACTGTTTAGGTACCCAGATCTTCTTCATAGGTGGTCCATTCCTGCAGTTAGTACCAATGTACCTGGCAAACACTTCACCATTCTGATTTTTGAACAGCTTATAGTTTGCATCAAAGGATTCATCAATGATAATAGGATTAGCACAGGTGAAGCCAGATAAGGTGGATGGATCTACTGAAGGTTCCTTTGCAGCAACCCATGTGGTTTTGGGGTACTGCTCAGACTTCCAGTACGAGCCATCAACATTCATTTTCCTTTCGAACCCAACACCCTCTTTCCTAGGGTTTCGGTTCAGAATCTGCTTTTTGAGGACATCGCAGAGAGTCTGGTGTCCCTTCAAACTTTTGTACATCCCTGTTTCAAGCAATGTCTTCAACATAGCATTTTCATCAACAACAGCAGTGGTATCCTCCGTAGAGGGGTTAGTAACCACATCAGTAGGTGAAGACAATGAAACAGTAGCAGCAATGGAACATTTAGCAACAGATGTAGCGTTATCACGCTCAATGCATTTTAGACATGGTGGTTCAAATCCATCCTGAGCGGAACTGATCTGTTGAGCGCGAAGTGACTCATTCACCTTTTGAAGATCTTCATGAGCCACTCTCAATTTCTCAAGCTCTTGTTTCCTTTGAAGATAATCATAGGAGAGCCTTTCATAAGTAGTCGAGAGCGATTCATGACGACCTTCAAGTTCCTGGTACTTAGCATGAAGATTTTTTATGTCATCAACTAAGGACTGTGAACGTGTCATTTCAGCGTCCAACAGGTCATCGCTTTTGTCTAACAGTTTTTGAGTATGTTCCATAGCCTTTTGTTGTTCAGTTGCAATTTTAGCAAGTGTTTTGTAGCTGGGTTTGGATTCACAATCAGAGTCATCTTCACTTGAAGTTTGAAAGTAAGCATCGCGTGATTTTACCTTGGCACCACGTGCCATGAAGCAGTAGGTGGGAGTAGGATCGTCTTCGTCATTAGCTTCAGCGTTGGTGTGGAAGTCATTGTCTTCAGTGTTGAAGATACACTTGGCGACATAGGCTGTGGCTAGAGCTAGACTTGCAACGCCAGGATCAGACTCCTCTCCAGACTCCACCTCCGCCTCCTTAGAAGCAGACTCCTCCTCTGAATCCATTTCCTTGCCAACAAAGGCACGAGCCTCGCCAGATGAGCTCTTCTTGTATGATGAAGACTTGGAAGAAGACTTAGAAGACTTTGAGGATTTCTTCTTCTTCTTGTCATCAGAATCATATTCCTTGCTTTTCTTCTTCTTCTTCTCATTGTCCCACTGTGGACACTCAGATATGTAGTGTCCAGGTTTCTTGCACTTGTGGCAGGTTCTCTTTTTGTGGTCGTGGGTGGAAGCTTCATCATTCCTTGAGCTGGATCGTGAAGACTTTCTGAAGCCTTTCTTCTTAGTGAACTTCTGGAATTTCTTCACAAGCATAGCGAGTTCCTTTCCAATGTCTTCAGGATCTTCAGAACTGCAGTCAGATTCTTCTTCAGATGAGGAAACAACTTTTGCCTTCAAAGCGCGAGTTCGGCCATAGTTTGGACCATAGATATCTCTTTTCTCAGATAGCTGGAACTCATGTGTGTTGAGCCTCTCAAGAATATCAGACGGATCGAGTGACTTGAAGTCAGGACGTTCTTGTATCATGAGGGCAAGGGTGTCAAAGGAGCTGTCAAGTGATCTCAGCAATGTCTTGACGATTTCATGTTTGGTAATCTCAGTTGCGCCAAGAGCTTGAAGTTCATTTGTGATATCAGTGAGGCGATCAAATGTGAGCCGGACATTTTCATTGTCGTTTCTCTTGAAGCGGTTGAAGAGGTTGCGAAGAACACTGATTCTTTGATCTCTCTGGGTTGAGAAGCCTTCGTTGACCTTGGATAGCCAGTCCCAGACTAGCTTCGATGTTTCCAGAGCACTCACACGGCCATACTATACTTTGGTCAGATGACCACAGATGATGTTCTTTGCAGTAGACTCCAGTTGAATGAACTTCTTGACATCAGTGGGGGTGACACCTTCACCAGTTTTGGGAACGCCATTCTTGACGACATACTAAAGGTCGACATCAATGGCTTCAAGATGCATACGCATCTTATTCTTCCAGTAGGGATATTCAGTTCCATCGAACACGGGGCAAGCAGCGGAGACCTTGATTATCCCTGCAGTCGACATAGCTGAAACTCCAGGTGGTTAAACCGAATCACACAGAACAAGGGAGTACCTTGCTCTGATACCAATTGAAAGTGCTAGTATCGACTAGAGGGGGGTGAATAGGCGATTTTTATGAAAGTCTTCAAAACTTGGAAGTTTCGAAGACAAACAACAGAAATGACCTAATAGTTATGCAGCGGAAGATAAACTACCCTAAGCAAGCCATAGTCAAGTATGCAATGATGTGCAAGTACAGGACAATAGCAGCTAGGTAGTAAGGATCAGGATAGAAGATAGTATGAAGCCAATCAACAGTGGTAGTCAAGCAATGAAGTCAAACAGATACACAGATAGGCAATGACTTCACGAAGACAAACTTAAGTAAGGTTGGGAAGGGATAGAACCAGTTGCTTGTTGAAGACACAGGATTTGTTAGACCAGTTCCAGTTGCTGTGACAACTGTACGTCTGGTTAGGGAGGCTGAGATTTAACTCAGAAGACCATGTCTTCACCTTATTCCCTTTGAGCTAAGGACACCCAGTCCTCGCCCAATCACTCTGATAAGTCTTCAAGGGAGACTTCCAAACCTTCACAAACTTCGTTCACCGGCAATCCACAATGACTCTTGGATGCTCAGAATGTGACGCCTAACCGGCTGGAGGATTCACAGTCCTCAAGTGTAATAAGTCTTCAGGTCACACAGACAGAAAGACTTCAGTGATGCCTAACACTCTTTGGCTCTGGGTGTTTTGGGCTTTGTCCTCGCAAGGATTTTTCTCTCTCAAATGCTTCGAGGTGGGTTGCTCTCAAACGACAAAAGCCATGCACAAACTCTGAGCAGCCACCAATTTATGGTGTAGGGGGTGGGCTATTTATAGCCATTGGGCAACCCGACCTGATTTGTCCAAAATGATCCTGGGTCACTAAGGAACCGACACGTGTTCCAACGGTCAGATTTCAAACACACGCGGCAACTTTACTTGGGCTACAAGCAAAGCCGACTCATCCAGCTCTGGATAAGGTTTGCTCTCATTGTCTTCGCTCGAAGACATAGGATTTGAGTTGAGCATCACTTCAGTCACTCTGACTTAGTTCACTTGGACCCCACTTAACAGTACGGTGGTTCCTATGACTCAACAAAGAAGAAAAGGAAACTATGAAACCACACAGTCTTTGCGCTCCATAGTCTTCACGCAATGTCTTCTCATGTCATAGTCTTCAATGTGAATATCTTCTCATACCACCATTGTCTTCAATGTCTTCATACATTTTTAGGGGTCATCTCCGGTAGGTAAACCGAATCGATGAGGGACACTACCTGTGTTATCCTGCAATTCTCACAAACGCATTAGTCCCTCAACCAACTTTGTCGTCAATACTCCAAAACCAACTAGGGTGGCACTAGATGCACTTACACCTTCAGTTTGAGGGGAAGGTATTTGATGGCGTGGAGGTCATCCCCGCGAGCCATGTGTATGTGTAGGATAAAGTCCTCGATCCAGACCCCTGGGTCTGTAGTTCCATCGTATGCCTCTATGTTCACAGTTTTAAAGCCCTACGTGAACTCGTGGTCCAGTACTTCGTCAGTGAATCACAGGGGGTGAGCAGCCCCTCTGTATCTGGACGTGCTGTGGCATGCCGTCGGCTGTTGTTGTGTTCGGTGTTTATTCTGAATTGGTGTTTGGTTGTCATAATTGTTTTGACGACCACAGTCCGCCGCCGGGGTGTGTCCTTTAGATCCGTAGATGGACCTAGCTGCGCCAGCTTTCTTATCAAGGTGCTCACGTAGATCGTGGGCGTCTTCGGTAGTTGATTTATTGCGTTTATGAAGTGGTACTTCCGGTCTCCTGGTCGTGTTACTTTTTGGTGGGATGGCCTCGTCGTCGAATTCTGGCAGTAGCTTACATTTTGGGTAGCTCTTTGTGTGGCGATCGTCGCCATATCTTTCTTTAGTGTCTAGCACTTTATTCCATCTGCGATTGAGGGTTTCCTGTGCGGCTTTAAGCCGTTGCTTCTGCCTCTTCAGACTTCTCACTGTGGCCATAAGCTTTCTATGGAGGTTCTCTCGTTCCACGCATTCTTCCGGAATGACGAATGCGTCATCGTCCGGGCTGTCTTCTTGTCCTGGGATAGTTTGATGAGCTCGTCCCTCTGGACCATTGTCTTCGGGCGTCTGCTCCGAACTGTGTTCGGGGTGACCTGGTTCATCCTGCTCCATCGCTGGTTCCGTATGTTCGTTGTTGCCTTCGGGGTTGACCGGATTATCCATTCTCCTAGTGCTCTTGCTGATATTGTTACTGTTGCCCGATTTGGAACGGCGTCTGCGCCTCGCTTTGGTTTTTGCCCAGGGGTGTTATCTTCCAGATTGTCACCATCGCCTTCCTTGGGCGTATCCACCATATATATGTCGTGTGACAAGGCGGGAATCCGGTATCCCATAGATTCTGAGTCTTCTCCTGCATCGCCATCCATACCGTCGATGCCTTCGGAGTCGAAGTCAAGCACATCGGCTAAATCATCAAGCGTGGCTATCAAATGGGGGGTGGGTGGGTAACGAATTTCTTCGTCGTCTGCTTCCCACTCGAGCCGGACATAGTTCGGCCCGGAATTCTCTGTCAAGGATAGAACTTTAAATGAGTTGAGTATGTTGCCGAAGGGCGAATGCTGAAAGATGTCCGTCACGGTGAACTCCATCACCAGAGCCCGACTAGGATCGGAGGGCTCGGGGACGCGCGGACAGGAACCTACATCCGGATACGAATCCGGGGGTTCAGAGTTACAGGCTCCCTCAGAGGTGAGACTTGTGTTCGGCTTCGTCGCCAACGAGGGTATGGTCTGCGGGACAGGGTCCATCCCTCCGTCCTTAGGCAAGACAACCTGCCTCGGATTTAGGTCCGTGGCTTCTGTCGGGGTGATATCCTGAACAACGTCTGACAACAGGTCTAAGTCGTGCTCATCGTGACTGTTCGGCGCTTTTGGCGCTGGCTCGAATTCGTCGAAGATCGAGTCCCCGCGAATATCCACTGTGTGACTCAAGTTTCCGAACCTGGCTTGGTGGCCGGGGGCATAGTTATCGATCTGCTCCAGGTGGCCAAGCGAATTGGCCCGTAGTGCGAAGCCGCCGAACACGAAGATCTGTCCGGGGAGGAAAATCTCGTCCTGGACAGCGTCGTTGATGGTGATTGAAGGAGCCATCAAGCCTGACAGCGACGACACAGAGGAACTCTCAATGAAAGCACCAATGTCGGTGTCAAAACCGGCGGATCTCGGGTAGGGGGTCCCGATCTGTGCGTCAAGGCTGATGGTAACAGGAAGCAAGGGACACAGATGTTTACCCAGGTTCGGGCACTCTCGATGGAGGTAAAACCCTACTTCCTGCTTGATTAATATTGATGATATGGGTAGTACAAGAGTAGATCTACCACGAGATCGTAGAGACCAACCCTAAGAGCCAGCCTATGATGGTAGGAATGTAATTGTGATCGGCCTTCTAAGGACCAACCTCTCCAGTTTATATAGACACCGGAGAGGGCTAGAGTTTACATGGATTCGGTTACAAGGAAGGAAATATAATATCCGGATCGCCAAGCTTGCCTCCCATGCAAAGGAGAGTCCCATCCGGACACGGGCCGAAGTCTTGAGTCTTGTATCTTCACGCTTCAATAGTCCGGACACTGTACACAGTCCGGCCGTCCGGATACCCCCTAATCCAGGACTCCCTCAGCTAGGATGGGATGTTCCGAAACTCCACAAAACAAAATAGACGCCTCATTTCCCTCGTGCGCAGCCCCACCCCCGTGCCCCTCGCACCACCCCACCCTCGCCTGACTCCGTCCACCTACCGCCGCCGCCGGCGAGTGGATCCAGTGCCGTGCCAGGTCCGGCCGCCCCTTCTTCCCTAGAGCACCGCCGCCCCGCCGCTTCCGCCATCTTCCCTAGCGCGCTGCTGCCATCTTCCCAGAGCACTCCCCTGCCCATGGGTCCCAGCGCCGGTCTCCTCCTGCAACCCCGCCGCCACCGTCCCCCGAACCCGGCTGCCACTTCGCCACACGCCTCATATCCGCCCGCGGGCGCCGCCCCCCACCGCGGGATCCGTCCGCTGCCCCCATCGCGGGATCCGTCCGCCGCCCCCACTGCGGGATTCGGCCGCCGCGATGTCACCGTCCATCGCCCGGTGGTGCATTGCGGCGCGCCCTTACTTCCCCTGCGGCGCGCCCCTCCGTCCGGCATGACCTTCCTTGTAAGCCGTCGTGACCTTCCCTCCCCTCCGGCGCGGCCTGCCCTCTGCTCCGACGCGCCCTCCTACTCCTCCGCCATAGCTCCATCCCCACCCCCTCCCCCGAATAACTTCCTCCTGCCTACTCACTTCATCTTCCTCCTTCTCTCTTCTTCCCACTTCCTCCTCCCATCTCGTCTGATGTATCGACGTCACATTGTCTGTAATTTTTTTAAATCATTTGCTAACTACTGCTATGATGCTAAGCATGTTTGGGGGTGCAAGGATGTGACACATCAGTATTTCTGTTTGATTCCCAGCCTTCTGGACTCAGTGATAATACGCACCCACGCACGATGCTTTATTCTGCTGTAGATTTGCCTGACTGAAAGTGTTCTCGTATCGGAGCTGCCCTGTCAGTTCAGCTTGTGCTGCTTAAGTTTCTAGGCAAAAAATGCCTTTCGCCTTCGCAGGCTTTTCTCATTGGTGGCAGATACTATTGCCGCCATATGAGGCGTAGGATTATTCGTTTTGCTTTCTAGCCCTATGGATTGGTGGGTTCTTTGTAGGCTACTACTTCTCCAGAGCTGTACCATCTGAGTGCGTACATGCACTTGGTGTTGATCAGCCTGGGGATTCATTTCATTTCAAAAACTAGCCCTGGCCAAAACCCGATACAAAAGGTTACATGTTTATTACAAAACCACAAAATTCAGTAAACAAAAAACCCAAGTTCAAATTAAAAACATAGAGCAGTTTAAAATTTGTAAAAACACCATGTGTGTCTCCGATGACAGCAGATGGATGGGATTGATGGACACAGACGGCGACCACCGGTGCACTCGCAGCCGTGTTTGGACTGCAGCGACAACCAAATCAGACCTTCCCCCGGCATCAACAATCTTCCTTCTCTTCCTGTTCATCAACGCACGCCGCCGTCCACTTGTGACTCTCCACCCGCTATTGTTAAAGACAAATAGTATTGTACATGAGAAGTTACGTGTATTACTGCCCATGGGAAACTTGCTTATGAGAATTGACCCCAATTTTCTGACTGATATTGCCGACCTTGGATTCAAGAGAAAAATGTGTATAAAAAGGGGGTGATTTCGAAAGTTCATGTGTAACGAACAACAAAGTTCAAACCAAAAAAATGTAAACAAAAAAAAGCATGGAACTCAAAGAATAAAAACTATGGAGTTTCATAAAAAAATAGCACGGGAAGTTCATGTTTCAGAAATTCCGAAGTTCACGTGTAGTACATACAGAAGAAAAATCATCAAATAAAAAAAGACCACCGAGGCCATTTCACTAAAAAGCAAAAAATGCATAAAAATGTCATGACAAAATTCTATAAGAGGTTTATATTTAAAAACCAAAGCAGTTCGACGTAAAAAAATGGAGTTTTTAATATCTAGAAGTCGAATTTGGAAGGTCAAAAATTTGAGCAAGAAGTTCAAATAAAAAAGGTACTTCAAAAATCTTTATAACAGATTTTCCCCGTTTATAAAAAAATCAGAGAAGTCTAAATTAAAAAAGAGGAGCATTTCAAAAGATTTTGTAAAAACAGATCTCCCCCATTCTGTAAAAACTAGAAGTTCAAATTAAAATAACGGTGCGGTTTTGTTGTTTATATAAAAAAGGAAAAAAGGATTTTCCCCGTTACTAACCAATAAACTAAGGAGTTCAAGTTTAAAAAATGGTGAACATCGATGTCTATAAAAAATCAGACTTTTCACAATATTAAAAATAAAACCAAGAAGTTCAAATTTTTAAAAGAAGGAAGTTCGAAAAACTCAATTTTCTTCGTTACTAAAGAATAAAACTCTGAAGTTCAAATTAAAATAACAGAGAACTTCAAAGTTTGTAAAAACCTCACATTCCCGTTACTAAAGAATCAAACTAATAAGTTTGAATTAAAATAAGGGAACAAATAAAAAAGTTTAAAAAGATATTCCCAGTTTTTTCGAAAACTAGGATTTTCCCCGTTTTTTCTAGTTACTAAAGAATAAAACCAATAAGTTCAATTCCAAATAACAAAGAAGTTCGATGTTTCTAAAAAACCTCCAATTTTCACATTTCTAAAAATACACAATGAAGTTCAAATAAAAAAGGTGGAGCGGTTCGGTGTCTATAAAAAACTCAGATATTTTCATGTAATCGAGAGAAGTTCGGATTGATAAATGCGAGAAGTTCAAGTACTACACTATGTGCATTTTGTATGGAAAAAAAGAATGAAAAAGCAAACGCTAAAAGTTTTGTTGCTAGAAGTTCAAGTGCTCGGCCCGAGAAAGTTCAAATTTTTGTGTGAGAGAGGTTGAACAACAATACGTGACAGAAGTTCAAGGGGAAAACAACGGGAAGTTCAACTACTACACGGAATGCGTTTCACATGAGAATAAAAGAATGTAAAACTAAAAGCCTAAAACCTTTGTTGCAAGAAGTTCATGTGCTCCTCCGAGTGAAGTTCAAGAACTCTAGTGCGAGACATCCGACCTTCAATTACATGTAAAAAATAGGCAAAAACAATGTTGTAAACAATGTTGTTTTTGCCATTTTGAAAACTGCTCTCAAACGACAACGAATTTGTAATATCTGCCTACATGAAAAAGATGCTCCTATTCATAAGCTTTCCAACTGTATATTATATGCTATATTCTGATGAATGGTTTAAAAATTTTATGTATACTGTTTAAACACACGTTTTTGTGTAGTCAAAAAATTCTTTTAAACCATCACGAGTATGAAAACTGATCAACACTAGAAAGTTGCGAGTTTTCAACAGCTTTCCATCGGTATATCATTTGCTCAATTTTGATAAGAGGTTTGGGAGTTACGGGCAAAAAAACAGCACATCAAAAATAGAGTGAAGTTCAAACAGACATGCCCAGAAGTTCAACTACTTCACAACAGTGCATTTCCATTCGCGATGAACGCAGAAATCATGATCTCGCCATTTTCTAATTTACTTCAAAACGACAGGAATATCATTCGTGTAAGTTCAAGTCCTCGGTCGAAGAAAGTTTAAAAAATTATTGTGAAAAGGGTTTGTACAAAAGGAAAATCATTTGTGTAACACTAACGAATGGATGAGAAAAATTACAAATAAAAATACGTCATAGAAGTTCAACGTGAAAACAGCAGGAAGTTCAACTACTACACTAAATGAATTTCACATGAAAAAAGTTTAAAACCGTCGCGAGTATGAGAAAATGATCAACAAGGGAAAGTTGCGTATCTACAGCAGCTTTCCATCGGTATATCACTTGCTCAATTCGGGTGAGTGGATGGGAAGCTACAAGCAGTGGATGGAAATCTACGAGCAAAAAAAACACGTGAAAAACAGAGTGAAGTTCAAGTAGACATGCCGAGAAGTTCAAGTTCTTCACGCGGTGCATTTTCGAAGAATTCGTTTTGCGATAAAGGCATAACACATGATCTCGCTGTTTTTGAAATTACTTGAAAACGGCTAGAAATCAGAGAAAACTATCAACATGAAAAAGTTTCGCATTTTCCGTAGCTTTTCAGCGGTATATTATTTGCCCCATTATGATAAAGTTTGTAGAAA
This sequence comes from Triticum dicoccoides, assembly GCF_002162155.2. NCBI lineage: Eukaryota > Viridiplantae > Streptophyta > Magnoliopsida > Poales > Poaceae > Triticum > Triticum dicoccoides. The sequence goes on along the minus strand of NC_041383.1, from coordinate 243,122,878 downwards.
TTATGCCAAAAATACGCGTTTATCCATTTTCAAATTTGACTTAAAACCGTAAGGACTTGGGAGAAGCAATATATACGAAAAAGTTTCACATTTCCTCAAGCTTTCCAACGCCGTATCATTTGTTGCATTCGGATGCACGGTTAAAAAATTAGCTCGAAAATACGAAATCGGTGGAACTTGTACCGTTTCCTGAATTACTTTTATACCGTTCCAAATTAGAAAAAACTTTTAACATGAAAAAGTAGCGCATTTTCACAAGCTTTCCAACGCCATATCATTTGCCTCAATTGGATTAGCCTTTTAGAAATTACATTGAAAATACAAACTCGGCTGTTTGGTTTGCGAAATTTTATGATTTTCCAAATTACTATTTATCCATAGGGAATTAGAGAAAACTTTCAACATGTCGAAGGAGCGGTTTTGCAGCAGCTTTCCAATGCCATATTATTTACCTCATTCCGATGATGGTTTAGAAATGCGATTTAAAATACGATTCACGTTTTTTGTATGAAGAAAAAACGGTTTTCAAAACTGCTCTTAACCGCTTACATTTTGCCAAAAATTTAACTTGAGTCATGATATTGGTGCCCATAGCTTTCCAACGGTATATCGCAAGCCCCATTTGGACACATTTTAGCTGAAGTTCAGCCTAGTACTCGGGGAAGTTCAGACGCGTTACTCGGGCAGTTCATGTTGTGATCAGAATATTATTCTGATCCCGTGATCAGAATAGTGTTTACACACACACACACACACACACATCCCAAAATGTAGGCGGGAAGGGATTCCACAGTGGACAATTTGAAAGGGGACAAGTAGTACATCTTATCCTGACGAAAGGTGGTCTTCGCCTGCAAAACCTTCTGGCCGTGACGCCATGGTGGGCTCGGCGATGACATCCGTCCTGCCGTCCTGGCGGTCTTGGTCTTGTTGCACGGGAATGGAAATCTTTGGGTGATTCCTCGGGACTCCGTGCCCGCGCTTGCCTCCTTAGCACCAAAGAGGAAACCTGCTGCTCTGCGCCCGCTGGCGCTCTCCTAGCCTTGGTCGTCATGGAAACCTGCATAGAAATCTTCGCTCCTCAGGAGCCAGCCTGGGGAGGCCGCTCCCTCCGGAGGTCTTGATGTCACCCGCCTCGCGAGGCTTGGCCCCTCCAAGGGTCTTGTCTTGGAGGTGTTGTAGATGGGCTGTATTAGGCCGTCGCTGAAGCCACTCCCTAGAACGCAGGCAGGCAAGTCTGGGTACCCTGATTCACAGAACGCCGACAAATGGGAAGGGAAAGGAGCACACCACGGCGGATGGCCGGAAAAAGACCGGCGGCCGTTGCGGCGGCGTCGGCGCCATACCGTACGAATCGAGGGGAGCGAAGGAAGCCAGCGTTTTCTATTATCAAAAATAAATAAATTAGTAGTACTTTTCTATAGAAAGGACCACGGGTTGAGTATACCATACTGCAGGGTGTTTCTTGCAATACCGAAACGTTTTCTTTCTTGTCCACTTAAAAAGGGACTGCGGGTTGAATTTCGAAAAACAACAGGGGCTATCCTGCTAAGCGCAGTTTAGCTTAGTGCTAAACAATGAACAATAGATCTGAGTCGCGCCACCGCACCTTTCTGCCTCGACGCCGGTGACTCTCACGTACTGGCGGCGCCGTGACGCTGGAAAGTTTAGCGAACTCCACACATCCAAACAGACGTTGATCCATCGACCCGAACCAAGTACCAACACCGAGAGCTCGGCGAGATGATGTCACCGAAGCCCTCTGCATCCGCCGCCGCCGAAGGCTGCAGGATTGCCTCAACCCCTCGCTCCGCGCTGACGGCGAGGTGAGTTTTTGGCTTCATCCCTAACCCCATTTTCTCAATCTGCTCAAACCTGATTCGGCAAAACACGAGATCTCGCAGCTGGATTTGCGTTTATGCGTAGCTCTATTTTAATAGCTTAACCAGGTTCGCGAGGCGATATTTGGTTGGAAGAGGCTATCATTGGTTAATTTGCGATGGACTTTGTTCCCCGTTTATTTTGCTAGCTTCAGTATGCGCTATTCATTATGTATCTCCTAGGTTATGGGATAGTAGGGAGTTTACTAGATCCAGCTTCTGCCTACGCGTGCTACCTCTCGCGTGCTCGGGATTAGGATTTGGAATGGGACTATTTTTCTGCAGCCGACCGTGTAGGCTGCTATGGATCCTGTAGAGAGTCGAGGCAAATCGAACAATCTGACCAGTAGATACACTTACCATATGCTTTTAGTTGCTGTGGTATACAAAAATATGGTGGTTTGTATATATGCTCACCTTCCCTATTTACTGATTGCTTCTGCTTTCTTCATCAGATTTATATGTACTGTTGCTTTTGGTGCTTGGATTAGTTGCTATGAGAATAGATGGAGTTCACACATCATCATGGCAAAATTTTGAAATCTTCAGTTAGAATTTGATTGACCAAATAATCATGATTGGTTGTTCTTGTGCAGGTCAACACCATTGCAAGTAATTAATATTTTGGGAAACTTCGTTAGAATTTGGTCTGTGTATTCGTTGTATAGCCACTTGTCCAGTACTGGGGATTCAATAGTTGGCTTTATCTTCAGTTGCCTTGTACCAGCTTCTGTCATCTTCTTAATCTTACAGAAGCCTTGGAAAGGTCGGCCTTTGCCCAACTCACAGGTTTGTGTACATATTCTTTTATTCGAGATTATGTCATATGAGAACATATCTACAATTACAACCCATGTATGTGTTACTGGATTCCCGAATAATATGAGTATTGGATGGTAAAGAGATGGACACGGTGGCGAGTGGTCAACCTCTACCTCTAGGGTGGCCCGATCTTCATTAATTGGAGGAGGAGGATGGATGAACACGAAGAACATGAAGGATAAACACGACAAATAAGAGGATAACTAGCATAGCCTCCTTGGCATAACACCCAACAAACAACACACACAAATATGCAAGAGATTGGAAGGGTGATACTAGGCAAAATGTAGGGGTGGGCCTGATCTTCACAAATTGGAGACGTATGTGAGGAAAGCACAAGCAAACAAGAGAAAAACACGCTACAAGGAAAAGATTCACACCTAGACTACCTTCTCTTAACCAAAAGTCAACATAGGAGGTACATCTTGATCCAAACACCACAAACAAAATGGGTAACCAAAAGACAGTTCATCTCAATGAGGTCTTGTATTCCTAGAATAGTCTTCTCCACAGTGAAGGTCTTGAAGTCCAATGGAGTCTTCTCCACAAGAGGGAGGCCTTGAACTCACTTGGGAGGACCCCCTTGGGGAGATAGATGAGCGAAGCTCTTTAGGTTTGTGTTCTAAACTTTGCTAATCCTAGAGTGTAGGTGGGATGGAGTATTTAAATGGTGCGAAAAAGGGAAAGATACATGGGCCTAGGCCGACCATTTCACGCAGGCAAGCCCAGAGGCCCAGTGGTGGTGGTGGTGGCGGGGTAGTCCCATGGTATCCAGAAGCAGTGCCGTTTGCTAGGGATTTGGGGTTACTTCTTCTCCTTTGACTCCTCGCTCCATGATTAATGCCATCACACCTAGGATTCCAGATTGAGGTAGTAGCCATGTCTCATACAAATGCATAGGGAGCTCAAAGAGGAGAGAAGTCGTCTCAGTTTGTATGTTGTGTGTCCACTTGGACTGGAGGAAGATCGCCATTACCATGAAAGGGGGCAAGGTCGGTGATGTTGAATGTATTTCTCATCGAGTATTTCTCCAAAGGTAGGTCGATTATATGCGTTGTTTTGATATGTTGGAGGACCTCCAAGGGACCATTGACACAAGAAAGTAGCTTGGCCTTGCTTTCTTACGAGAAACAATCCTTGTGAGGATGCACCCAAACGTCGTTGGAGGCTGGACAAGGCAAGACCTTTCGTCGTTGCGGTCTGTAGTTGGTAGCACCTCCTCACCTGCTCGTTTGGTGAGGACTTGGTGAGGACAATGGTGTGTGTGTGCGTGTGTCCCTCCTTCTGGGAGGTTGTACATGTACTGCTGTTCTCTTCTTGTTCAATGAAATGAAACGCAAACTCTTTTCCGTTTTCTCGAAAAGGATGCACCCAAACAAGGTTGTTTGAGTGGAAAATCATCGGCTTCTTGTTGGTGTTGATCTTGTCGGCGTGGTGTTGGACTTGGCGCTCAATGGTGAGCCTTGTTTCCTCGTGTACCGTCTTCATGAACATGGCACGTGTACGTCCATGTTAGTTCGTATTGTGGAGGTAGTGGAAGAATGTCCAACCACGGTTGAGGGTCATAGACAACTTTGAACGGGGACTTGGGGGTTGTCGAGTTTTGAGCACGGTTATAGGTCAAGTCTGCACTAGATAAGCTTTCTTCCCCATTAGCGCAAATTCTTCTTGATTAGCAGTCTAAGGAGAGTGGACAAAGTTTGATCGACCACCTCTGTTTGGTTGTCCGTCTGTGAATGGTAGGTGAAAGTGAAGAGGACCTTGATGCTGAGCTTGACACATAATGTCTTCCAAAAGTAGCTAAGGAACTTGACGTCGCGGTCGTTGACAATGGACTTGAACCCTAGGCAATCAAAAAATTCCCCCTTGTCTAGTAGCTCCTTGCGTTGATGTTGTATCTCCTTTGTTTCGTCATGTTTGAGGCAGTATAGAGGATCGTTCAGACGCGGAGCATCGGGAATGAAGTCAACCCGTCGCCCGATGGTGTCTCCGATGGGAAAACACCTGTGAATTCCTGCAAAACATGTGACATGGAACTAGGAAGAGCATGTGAGGTGTTAGATAATGTGACTTCATCCTTGTATGCAAGAACATAGTGAAGCATCGATGAGTTCCCACTCACTTTCCTCAAATCGAATTTTGTGGCTAAGAGAAACATGTCCACAGTAGCACTCAACATGGAGACACCCATATTGGGCTTGTGGTGGTCACTCTCATGTGGGTGGCTTGCTTTCTTGACTCTCCAATATCCCTGGACAACCTTGCCTAATATTAAGTGTTGTCGGTAGTGACTTGTTTTGGAGACATGTGGTGGAGGACATATTCCGTGGCCTTCCTTTTGAAGCTATAGTAATTGGTTCTACCATTGTGAGTAACGCCACGGTCAAATTGCCATGGGGTCCCAAGAGAAGGTGGCAAACCGTCAGGGGCACCACATCACACTCCACTTTGTCCTCATATGCATCGATCTTCAAATATACTTCCACGGGGTGCTCAACCTTGATGGTGCCATTGTTGAAGCCATCAGACCTTGTACCGCTGAGGATGACGCATGTTCTTGAGGTGTAACTTGGAGCAAGTTCCTCACTTGCCAAGTTACGACAACTTTCGTAATCAATGATTACTTTTATTGATATCCATTTTTTCCTGCTTTTGTGTGAAAGTGGTTGCATCATTGGTTGAAATAATCATGTTGATGGGTCAAGATCTTTGATACAACAAGAGAGGGGCTTGGATCAATGTCGTGAAACACTCAGTCGTCTTCTTGCTTGTTGGTGTCTAGCAATATTTTGCAAATCTTCTGGTTCTCCTTCACTCGTTGATATTCTCCATTTTCATCGTTCACCATAGTCTGCTTGGTGGGGGCACTCAAACTACCTGTGGCTACGACCTTTGCATGTGAAGCATCCGATGTTGCTTGTTTTGTCAGTAGAGTCCCTTGGAGGATTAGCACTTGGGGGGGGGAGGGGTTGGTTGGGCTTATTTTTAGCTTTTGCACTTTGGCTTAGAAGCCAAAAAGTACCTATTTATGGGCTTTTGGCTTTGGCTTATGACATAATAAGCCCAACCAAACACCTTGGTGTGGTACGAAGCTTGTAGGAGCTTGTAGGTGTCGACTTGATGTAGTCGTTGGTGCCTTGGAGCTTGAAGGAACACCACTTGGAGGTGTATGCCCATGGGTATGACACCACACTTGAAGTTTCTTGAGGGTTAGAGGTGAAGTTCCTTAAGGTGGAGAATTTGGAGTATCTGATATCTTCTTGGACTTGTCTCTCCGCCTCCGTTTCTTGGTGGACTAACTCAAGCAAGTTGTTGTATGGTTGGAAGTCCGTGATCCTCCTGATGGGATGATTGAGTCCATCAAGAAAACAAGCCATCATTTGTTCAATGGACTCCTTGACATTGGCAGAGATCATCACAATTTCCATCATTTGACGGTCGTGGACCCTTGCTTGAGCACTTGGAGCTTCTTGAATAGATCACAAGCATGGTGCGTGGGTATGGATCTCGCTTGCATGACTTGCTCCATTGCATCCCAACTGTCAATGGGGAACGCTAATCAACGGTACATCCATTAACACTGCCAAAACTCACTGAAAACAACAAATTGCTCAAAATTAGGTATGGTTATTTTCATTGGCAATTTCAAAATGAGAACTAAAACAAAATTAGGCTAGAAAGGTGAGGGGCTCCAAAATCATGGCAACCTTGCTCATGCCAAATGATATGGAGCAAGCTGTTAGGGTGTCCCGATTGTACGGCTTGCCCGATCTTCACGATTGTAGGTGGTTGATAGTGAACACGAAGAACAAGGGGTAAATGAAGGGAAACACACTCAAGGATAAGGTTCACAACCAAATACCTCTCAATCACAAGGTCATTGCAAGGGAACCTCAAGATCCAACAAGAAAGGAAAGGAAATAATACATGGATAGTTCGTCCCTACATCTTTATGAGAGATGGAGGGCTTGAAGTCTTCCCCAACTTCAAAGAAAGAGCTCTTGATTTCCCATGGGAATCTTCTACAATGGAGGTCTTATCACCCCAATGGAGTCTTCTTCACAAGGGAGGCCTTGGTCTCCTTGAGGAGAGAGTAGATTGGGCAAAGCTCTCAAGTTCTTAGTGTATACTTTCCTAACCCTATATATGAGGAGTACGGATTGTATAGTCTAGGCGTGAAGAGGTAAGTGGGTGGGGAAAGTTGCATGGGCCCATGGGTCGTGGCCTTTCTCACTACGCGTAGGCAGGTCGACAGTTCTGGTTGTTGGACCCATGGATTACGGGGTATCCAGGACCGGACGACCGAGAGGATCCAAGACGGCACCTTGGTGAGCAAGGAGTAAAGACGGTGATGGAAGGGATTCGAGAAGATGGTTTGGGGATTTTTCCCTCCCGGGCGAACCTCCTGGGAGGCCATCCCGGGTACCCCACACGGGATGGGAGAAAGAGTTTCGCCTGGTGGTACAAAGGCGGGCTGGGCCTACAGACGAAGCGTGGAGCGGAAGCGATGAGGCTTGACTTTGGGTGGCCTACCAATGACGTTCTGTCCTTAGGTGGTCATCAAGAGTGTTGCTGGACAACCCACATGAGCACGCCACATGGCGCTAGGGTGTACCTTCGGTGGACGGAGGTGAAGGGAGAGATTATCCCCCTTCTCATCGAACCGCCTTCCTCCCTCGCCCGCGTTGTATAAATAAGGGAGGATCGGGACCGCAGAGAAGTTGATTCTTTCATCTTGTAACAGACACATTGTAGTTCTCTACCATTGCAATACAAAACAAAGCAGGAGTAGGGTATTTCACCAAGAAGGCGGCTCGATGCTGGACGTGTTCAGTCCCTGGCCGAACTCTCAAAGAGTTGTTGCTCACAGCTCATATGTTGGTTCTTAGAAACCGAGTCCCTGGTCGAACTCTCAAAGAGTTATTGCTCACAGCTCATATGTAGGTTCTTAGAAACCGACAGGGGTGGATGTTTGGAAGTTCTCAGGCGGATAGTTTGAAGCTCCGAGATTTCTATGGCTTGCAGCTGGGTGCAGAAGGTCCGGCTGAAGTTCCAAGGCGATAGGTCCGGAAGTTTCAGACTGGCGAGCGTTAGCGTATGGTCTTCCCCTAAAGTTTTGGGGTGGATGGTCTAGAAATTCCGAGGTTCCAGAGGCCTTTTCTTTGTACATTCCAACAACGCCTTGTCCACTTCTTCTTCTCAAGCGCCTTGTTCCATGGTGTGGTTCTTCCTCGATGCTTCTTCGGCGTCATTGCCGTTGTACCTAAGCGCACAGTGTTATGGATTGAGGTAGTAACCTTGTCTTGTTCTAATGCATAGGGAGCTCATAGAGGAGTGAAGTCACTTAGGTTTGGAGGGCGCACACGTGCTTGATTCATAGGCCCACTTGGGCTTGTCGGTGAGTCCATGGGATGCTCCACATCACAAATGGTTGAGGGGTAAGCTCTAGGGTGGCTTGGTCTTCATAGGAGGGAAGAACGCGAAGAACACGGGGATGATCACGAGGAACAAGAGGGTAACTACCGTAGCCTTCCTGACATAACACCCAACCAACAACATGCACAAGTATGCAAGAGATTGGAAGGGGAAACCCAAGGCAACAAACTCTTGCGTCGGTCTTTCCAAACTATATGAAATGAGCATGTTTTCTCACAAACACAAGGGAAAGCAAGAGCATGGCTGGAGTGATACAGGGCAAACCGCAGGGGTGGGGTGACCCAATCTTCACGAATTGGAGGTGGATTTGAGGATGAACACATAGAAAATACGGGGAATCACTAGCAATCAGAATAGGGGAACAAGGGAAAGATACTCAAGCTAGCGTACGCATCTCGCACTTGGATCCAACAACGTCCAAAGTAAAAGAAGTAACAAACAAAGATAGTTCATCCCCAATCCTAAGATATGAAGGTCTTGATATTCCAAGAGGAATCTTCTCCACTTGGTGGTCTTGTGCTCCTCGGAGTCTTCACCTCTCAAGGTGGCCTTGGTTCTCCATGGAGGAGCCTCTCCTCAAGGGTGATCTCACAAAGGGGGTAAGTCAACAAAGCTCTTGTCTATTCTTATCTTTTGCTAACCATAGAGAGGTTGGGATGGGGCATATATGCTCTCCCACAAAGGGGTAAGCCGGGAAAGGAGAAATACATGGGCGGTGGACCAAAACCTGCGTACATACAATTGCCCGGAGGCTCTGGCCGCTAGGTCGAGCATGAGTCCATGTGGCGTGGTCGCTGCTCCAGGGCCTGAATGTTCTGGGTGATTGCTCGAAGGCTTCGACTGCTCTGTGAAGGCGTGCAGCCTGGAGGCTCCGGCCGCTTCGACTTAGGGCCGAAG
>NC_041383.1:243091482-243113475 GCF_002162155.2 Triticum dicoccoides | reverse complement strand
GTGTTCTCGGCTTGGGCATGGAGGCTTCGGGCCATTCTGGTCATAGGCTCAGTCTGACAGAGCCACTTTGCCCTCTTCTTGCGCTTCTTCCTCAACTCCCGTATCTCACGGATAGTGTAGAAGGTCTCCTGGTGTTCTCGGCTACGACCCGGAGGCTCTGGGCCATTCTGGTCGTAGGCTCTGGCTGACTGGCCGAGCCACTTTGCCATCTGTGTGCGCTTCTTCCTCTGCTTCCATGCTTCTCTTGCGGATGGTATAGACTCTCTCTTGTGACAGGACCTCTTCCGTTGCACGTACGTCGTTCGGCTCAAACATAAAGGTGCAAAGGGGACGAGTGTCAAGTAATATCCCATCCTCGACAATAGTGGATAGACGGATTCACTTTGTCTGTATGATGCGCTTGTCTCTTGATGATGGCCACTTTCCATGGCGATGTCGGTAGGATGCCCCAAACCATGGAGATTCCCTCCTATCCGAGGATACTGAGGTACTCCACCTAGAGCGATGGTCTTGTTCTCCATGAGGAGCCATCACCTCGAGGGTGGCTTTGGACATCTTCTCACGCACAAAGGACAAGATTTACCTTTGTATGTGTGATGCGCGTCCCTTGAGGATGAGCACTTGCTATGGTGATGTCCGTAGGATGCCCCACATCATGGATATTCTTCCCCCATCCACGGATATGGACATACTCAGTTGAGTCTTCACCTATAGAGGTGACCTTGTCCTCCATGAGGAGCCATCACCACGAGGGTGGCCTTGGACATATTCCCTACAAGGTAGAGGTTTTGACCTCCATGGGAGTCTTCTCGTTCCCACAAAGGAAGGGTAAAGGAGTTTAGCTCTCTTCAATCTTTAGTCTATGCTTAGCTAACCCTAGAGAAGAGGTGGGACCGTGGGAGAGGAGTTTATATAGTTCGTCCCATGAAGGGTTAAGTTAGGGGGCAAAAAGGGGAAAGGTATACATGGGCGTTTTGCCTCTCACTACGCATAGGCAGACGGGCCCATAGATCCAGGGGCTCGGAGTTCTGAGGGGATACCCCAGAGATCTGGGGTGTCCAGAGACGTGTCTGGCAAGTGCCTTCTTCTTGGAGACCGTCTATGCTTCTGGATCCTCGCCTGCCAGTCCTCCACGGTTCTGCCTTCTCTTCCATGCTCCCCTCTTGGATGGTGTGGTAACTCTCATGTGCATGACTTCTTGCTACACTTTTGACGTTTGGCTCCAACCTAAATCTGCACAAGGCGGGAGTGTCAAATAGTATGCCATCATCGAGAGAACCAAGTAGACAAGTGTAAAAGAGAGGATGCACCTTTGTAATCAGGGTACGTGTGTCATTTGGTGATGAAGCTCTTGACATGTTTTGTCCATGGTTCGCCTAGTATGACAAGGTCTGTTGACTGCCGGCACATTTGCGAAACAGAACCTTGTAATTTACAAAAAATCAACCCGCACTAGTGTAAGTGTACTATTCTTATTGTCCGAGAATATTGCAGGCCCTATATGAATTGTAGCACTAGATATGTTGTCTGCTGCGATTTCTGTATTTTATTCAGTATTTCTTTTTGCATGGTGTATTTCAGATTGTTCCTACAGTTGTCAATGGCGGAGTTCTGGCATTATACTTCGTGTTGTGGGCTAAAGGACTCCTTGCTTGCAGACCACTAGTGTAAGTGTACTATTCTTTGAGCACAATTATATGTTGTATAATGTAAGAGCGACTCCTGTCTACTCACCGAATTTCCCCACCTATTTCTTTCTGCGCTCCAGTCCACTAACCAAATTTCTCTCTAAATTTCACTCACCTACGTTCATTTGATTTCTGTATCTACTATTATGCAAACCATACTTTGAACCAAGGGCTTTTTGGTCAAACAAGAAAATGAAATGATTTTTTTTCTAGAACGTGCAGGAGAGCTGCGTATCATTCCATTATGATAGAGAAAAGAACAGAGAGGGGGGCAGGAAGACCCTGCCCCAACTACACCAAACACACACGGCACACCCACACACCCTGAAGAAACTAGAAAAGAAATGCCACACAAACAGAAACACACGACTGGCACGCCCAGGGGTGGACCAAGAGTCCATGGTGAGCGACCTAAAGAGCAAGCTTACGGAGTCCCCGGGCACCAGCTGAACACCACAGCGCACTCTCGTTTGTCACCGCCTGTAAAACCAAGAAGACACACGGGCTAGCTCCATTAAACACACAGGGTGTGTTTGGATTGTGGCCAAAGTGCACCTTACCAAAATTTTGGTCATGACCCAAAGATTGGTCTTTGTTTGGATGGTTGCCAATTTTTTGGCATGCCAATGAACTCTAGCCAACTCTAGTTCATTTTTCTTGCCAATGTTGGCTAAATCATGGGCAACCAAAACCTCAACCAAAATTTTGGCTAGCCAATGCTTTGGTGGGGCAACCTTGGGCACAAACCAAACACACCCACAATCATTCGTATGCTTCCAAATCTCCCAAGCGCCTAAGATGATGAGAGAATTAAGGCCTCCTTTAGTTTAGGCGAATCTTGTAGGAATTTCATAGGATAGGATTTCTATAGGAAAAATTTCTGTAGAGCCCTTTGGTTTATAGGAATGGAATCATATTCCTATGGAGGAATTCTTCCTATCCTCCACATTTCATAGGAAAATAAACATTAGCCTAGACTCAATGGAAAAAATCCTATGATGTGAATCAAAGGGCATCTCCTTTCCTATTCCTACTTATAGGATTTAAGATACATGTCATCTCATTTCCTATGACTTTCCTATTGCTATGATTTTCCTACCCTATGAACCAAATGAGGCCTAAGCCCTTTCTGGAATTCCTTAGGGACTTCTCTGCTAGCACTAAACCACCAGTTCGAGAAGCGAACTGCAGTAAGCTGGGGTGAGTGGGCAGCCAAGCAGAATTGACGTCCAAACCTGCCGAGCCAAAATGCACGACACAAGGATGTGTTGGATTGACTCTTCCGCCTGATCACAAAGAGGGCAGGCTGGAGGGTGCAGCAGTCCTCTCCTGGCAAGGCGATCAGTGGTCCAGCAATGGTTATTAACGCAAGCCAAATAAAAAACTTACAACACAAAGGAGCCCAGCTTTTCCAAACACTTTTCCAAGGCGCAAATCTGATAGACCCGAGGAGGAAAGCATTGTAAGCAGACTTGCTGGAATATGAACCCGACTGTGTGAGCCGCCATCGATTCTGGTCAGGAATTTCTTGTTGAAGGATCAGACCATCCACCAAGTCCCAAATATGCAAGTATTCAATTAGGACTTGTACAGTGAGAGCTCCTTTAATGTCGGCAACCCATCTGCGGTTCTTCAAAGCTTGCGCAACAGTCTGATGCTTGACAGCTCTTTTAGAGATCAACTTGAATAGGTTTGGAGCTAACTCAGCAGTTGTTCTACCCTGCAACCAGTGATCAGACCAGAACACTGTGTTCTGTTCATCGCCAATAAAAGTCTCCACAGCAACACGGAACAGCGCTTCAGTGTTTTGTGGGGCCTGGATGGGTAATCCAGCCATGGCCATGAGGCGTCTGTTTTCTGCAGCCACAATCATCGGATTCGGTGAGCCCACCATTAGCCCTATCATGGCCTTTCCAAGGAAAGCCCCATCAATGGCTTTAAACACCCATTTTGGCAAATCCAAAGCAATCACAAGGTAGATGGGATAGAGGTGAGCACCATAAGAACAGTAATGAGATGACCAGCATGGTTCATGAGGGATGCTTTCCAGCTTGGGAGACCATTTGCCACTTTGTCAATAAGTGGGAGTAGCTCAGCCTTAAGGGCTTCCGTATAGCAAGTGGAAGGCCAAGGTAGGTGCAAGGAAACTTTTTGATTTCACATGGCAACGGGCTGGAAATAATTTCCAAGTCCTCATCCTTGCACTGAATTTTGATTTCGCACGCCCTAGCTAACACTAACCAAGGATACCCGTAGTTGAAAGTTGTTTCTACTACAAGTCTGATACAATTGTTTTTTTTGCGGGAAGTCTGATACCAATTGCTAGAACTACTAGGTTATCTCGCCAGGATTTTCTCACTGTTTTTGTCACACATGCACACAGGGAACTAGTATGAGGCTCATTATTACAAACAGGCCGACTATGCCACCATTTGCTGACTTGCCAAGCTAAGACAGCTCAGTGCAAGCTTTTACGGCTGTCTAGGTCCTACTGCTGTCTATCTATAGCTCAAAGTCAAACCTGACTTCCCTTACTGCTGATGGCTACTATAGTGCTAGCTCAATGGATGCATGTCTATAGTGCTAGCTGCTGCTCCTTGCCTGTCTAGGTTCTACTGCTGTCTATCTACAGCTCAAAGTCAAATCAGACTTCCCTTACTGCTGATAGGTACTATAGTGCTAGCTGAAGAGTATGGATGCATGTCTATAGTGCTAGCTGCTGCTTCTTGTCGACGTGCAAGCCTGATGCATAGCTAGCTAATTTTGCATGCCCATTATACAACATCCACATAGCTAATCATGACAAGAATAACACTAACAGATCCGACATATTGTAAACCTTGCCAGATGGGTAGCTGAGGACAAAAGTTGGCATGATTGCATCTGGAGGAGTTTGCACTTAAACTTCCCTATGAATTAATCCATTTCCGGACATTTTAATCTTGTGATCGGGATTTTATCAAAAACTGAAACACCATGCAAGTATTTTGTGTCGCTTTTACCATGCAAATATTAATATTAATACAAGTGCTTTGCCAGTTGTTTTTACCTAAGCTGCATTTTTCTTTTGCTTATTGAGCCTAGTGCTCTGCTGGCAGAGTACGCAGGTGCACTTCTTGGAGTTCTCTCTGCTGCTTTATATGGAAGGAAAGTTAATATATGGAAAAAGGTTAGTTGATAGCATTTAATATAATTCAGTTTTGCTGATTTTGTTTTTGTTGTGTTTTGTTGCTGATCATATGTTGTGCATAACTAAAGGGTTGTTTGGATACCGAGATTATAGAGAATCAGATTTCCTTAAACGGAAGGGGAGCCTTGGCGCAGTGGTAAAGCTGCTGCCTTGTGACCATGAGGTCACGGGTTCAAGTCCTGGAAACAGCCTCTTGCAGAAATGTAGGGAAAGGATGTGTACAATAGACCCAAAGTGGTCGGACCCTTCCCCGGACCCTGCGCAAGCGGGAGTTACATGCACCAGGCTGCCCTTTTAGATTTCCTTAAACGCAATTTCTGTTATACCACCTAGAAACTTGTTTGGCTTATCTAACTAAATTGTGGATATGTATAACTGGGTTTACAAAGGCCCCAAATCCTAGCTTTTGGAAAAATGACCAATAGATGTTTTTCTATAAACCAGTTTTGTGAACGACGCATGATCAATGTCCTCATGCATCATGGTGAGCTCAGCCAGTGTGACAAAAGCTCGACGGAGTCGTCGTTGTCGATCTCAGTCAAGCACTAGAAGCAGGTTGTGGTGCTCAACGTGAACTTAGGCCGCATTGTTGCCGGCGCCGTCCCGTCCTCCAGCTCCGCCTTGTACCCCGTCGCCTCTTCAACGTGGCTTCTTGTTCTCATTGTCATGGCACCGGTGAACAAAGCGAGGGTGGGCAAGACGAGAGAGAGTGCAACATGATCGCCCCGGCAGCCGCGATGATCCAAGATGAGACAGAGCAACGGGATTGTCCCGACAGCCATGATGATAACCGCGACTAGGAGAACCGTGTTTACTTGCACAGGTGAAATGACGCTGCTGGCAGTGGATAGAGAAACTTGGTTGAGATTTCCGGCAGGGCACTGTTCTGTGCCATCGAGCGAGCAGCGGCGCGAGAGCCAAGATGGCATGTGCTGTGCATGGGCGCCATGAGCTCGAGCCACAATAACCAGTATGCACAGATTGCTTTCTCCCACGGAAACAAATAACTCCATAATTGTCTTTCTCTTCTATTTTTTCATCCAAACAAGGAATTACACATCCCTACCTTAACAGAAAAACTAACCAAAACTGACTTTCCTAAAAATCCTCCAAATGCCTGTTTTCTAAAATCTTATCGGTAATTTTGTGTATCCAAACAACCACTAAGTCACCAAGCATCTGGTAGTAATCCCTGGTTGGATTAATTACTACTTCCTTCGTCCCAAATTGCTTGTTTTAAATTTATCTAGATACAGATGCATGCAACACTAAAACGTGTGTAGATGCATCCCTATCTAGACAACTTTGGGACAAGTAATTTGGGACGGAGGTAATACATACATGACACTTGGCTTAGATCATTGTCTAATGACTACTATTGTTATTCATATGGAGGAGGTTACTTTTATGCAATGTGACACTGTTATCTGTCTGGCAAATAAGTCGTAAATGCTGATAAGCACAAACAAATACCACATCTGTCATCTTTAGTCCATACTTTGGTTGAAAGTTATGGTAGTACAAACCTACATACTACTGTGCATGCATGTGTGCATGGAAAGTGCCACAAGAGCTAAAAGGCAAGTTCTATAGGATGGCGGTTCGACCCGCAGTGTTGTATGGCACTGAGTGTTGGCCGACTAAAAGACGACATGTTCAACAGTTAGGTGTGGCAGAGATGCGCATGTTGAAATGGATGTGTGACCACACGAGGAAGGATCGAGTCCGGAATGATGATATACGAGATAGAGTTGGGGTAGCACCAATTGAAGCGAAGCTTGTCCAACATCGTTTGAGATGGTTTGGGCATATTCAGCGCAGGCCTCCAGAAGCTCCAGTGCATAGCAGACGGCTAAAGCGTGGGGATAATGTCAAGAGAGGTCATGGTAGACTGAATTTGACATGGGAGGAGTCCGTAAAGAGAGATCTGAAGGATTGGAGTATCACCAAAGAACTAGCCATGGACAGGGGTGCGTGGAAGCTTGCTATCCATGTGCCAGGACCATGAGTTGGTCGCGAGATCTTATGGTTTTCACCTCTAGGCTACCCCAACTTGTTTGGGACTAAAGGCTTTGTTGTTGTTGCTGCTGCATGTTTGCATGGACATTCACAGGATCGTAAACTTGTCTTTTCTTGGCCTCCTGTGTGAAATATCACTTTCGCAGTTATAATTGGACTACTGGATATGCATATCTGGCCACACAAGGATCGGGTCCGGAATTATGATATACGCGATAGAGTTGGGGTAGCACCAATTGAAGAGAAGCTTCCCAACATCGTCTGATATAGTTTTGGCATATACAACACATGCCTCCAGAAGCGCCAGTGCATAGGAGGGAAAAGCATGCTGATAATGTGACGAGGAACAACAAAAAGAAGTAAAACAGAAGTACAAATCATATATGACTATTTCTAGATACTTCTACCCCCAGTCTTGTATTTCTTTATTTTCTTAGCTTTAGCTACTGTTTTCTAGAGTCTTCTAGCCATGAGTTGTATGCTAAATCTGAAGTAATTTTTCTGGAGTGTTCTATGTATAAGTAGAAGTTGAGGTGTGAAAGTTTCCCAAAGCCTATAGATAGAGGTCTTCACCTCTAACTTGTAAGCAAACTATGTACGCCCACTACCTATAATAGCACTTGGTGTTCTTATCTAATATCTTGGAGTAGATCTTGCCCTCTAGGAGTTCTGGATTGAACTCCCGTTGCCATATTGTGATGGATAAGTCTATGTACTAGGGTCTTTGTGGGGCTGCAGCACATGGTCCTTGTGGCAGTTAGGACAGAGTTCCTGACCATCAAGGACTGGCAGTTAGGATAGCATCTCAGATTGGCATCTTAGACTAGCATCTTAGACTGGCACTCTTAGCAGCATCTTAGCATATGCTTGGCTGGCTAGCAGCCTATAAGTATGTATCCCCAACCCCTCAGGTTGGCATTGCATTGTGTGAGAAATAAACCAACGAAAATTGTCCCAACTCTCCTAGTGTCATCCACAACTATCAATGCTCAGGTTGAAAGGTCTAACAAGTGGTATCAGAGCCTCGTTATCTTGTACCCTGAGCATTTCCTGTGGGCAGCCTAAGTCGGTAGCAGCAGCTGCTCCGTCTGCCTCTGGTTACCTTCCTCCCTCCGAACTGTCGAGCAGCAATTCGTCTTCAACAGCCTCCTCTTCACGCAACAGCCCCCCTGCAGCGAGCCATGTCTGCAGGTCGCTCTCAGCACACGACTACCTCGAGCATACGGCGCCGGCAGGAGGTCGAGCGCGCCGCGGCAGAGGAGCGTGAGCGAGCAGCTGCTGCGGCAGCAAGGGTGTCGAGGCTGGCTGCAGCGGAGCTGGCAGCAGCCAGAGCGGAGGTAGAAGCAGCCAGGGCGGAGGTAGAAGCAGCAGCAGCAGCAGACGCAGCATGCGAGGCTACGACGGATGCCAAGGCACTCCGCGGCGGCTCCGGCAGCTCCAACAGCTCCGCGGCTGCGGACGACGGCGCCGATGCAGATCGCGCCAAAGTGGCGCAAGAGCGGACGGCGCAGTGGGCAGCCGAGCACGCCCACGCTCTAGGTGCAGGTGTGCACTGCGACGGCGGCTGCAATGACCAGGACCGCGGCCTCTATGAGGTCCGGACTGTGGTCAGGGATGCTGGTCCCAGTGTTGGGTGGCCTACCCTCACTAAAACCAACTACGTCGAGTGGGCCGGGATCATGAAGATCAGGCTCCAGGTGCGGCGCCTATGGGAGGCAGTCCAGGACAACAACGTCGACCACCTAGAGGATCGACGGGCGCTGGACGCCCTCATCGCCGCAGTCCCGCCCGAGATGCAGTTCTCGCTTTCCAACAAGCGGACTGCCAAGGAGGCTTGGGACGCCATCGCCGCGGCACGCATCGGCAGCGATCGTGCTCGCAAGTCCACCCTGCAGGCACTCCGTAAGGAGTGGGAGAGCCTGGGTTTCAAGCCAGGTGAGGACGTTGATGACTTTGCTCTCCGTCTCAACACTCTGCTGCAGAAGTTGGTGAAGTTTGGCGATGCCACCTATACTGAGGAGAGAGCTGTCGAGAAGCTTTTTCGGTGCATCCCCGAGAAGTACAAGCAGAGGGCTCGGTTGATCGAGTCATTGCTGGACCTCTCCATGATGACGATCGAGGAGGCGATAGGTCGCCTCAAGGTCGTCGACACCGACGAGCCACAGCCTTCCTCGGGGCCCATCACCACCGGCGGGAAGCTGCTCCTAACTTGGGAGCCGTGGGATGCCAGCCTTGGTGACAGGAAGAAGGGGGAGCCTTCTTCCACGACGGGCGGCCGCAAGCGTGGCAGCGTAAGGCGTGAAGAGGCCCCCCGGGCAGGGCACAAGGACGTGCCGAGGGTGACACCCGCGGAGGCGCCAAGGATGGCGCCGCTGGCAAGCCCGAGCCGGCACAAGACAACAGTTGCCACACCTGTGGCCGGTTTGGCCATTGGGCCAATGAGTGTCGGCAACCACGACAAGGCCAGGCTCACGTCGCACAGGCGAAGGAGGAGACGGCTCTGTTCATGGCGCATGCAAGCATTGAGCTACCTTCAGCGACTCCAGTCGCAAAGGCTTTCATCCACCTCGATGAGCCAAAAGCACACGCTCTTCTCGGCGATGGCTCCGGGAAGGACAAGACTACGGGGTGGTGCCTCGACACCGGCGCCACCCACCACATGACCAGGCGAAGGGAATTCTTCGCCGAGCTCGACTCCGATGCGCGAGGCTCCGTCAAGTTTGGGGATGCCTCCGCTGTGGAGATAAAGGGCGTCGGCTCCGTCATCTTCACCACCAAGACAGGAGAGCATCGGCTGCTCACCGGTGTCTACTACATCCCCGCGCTAAGGAACTCCATCATCAGCTTGGGACAGCTGGATGAGAACGGCTCACGCGTGCTGATTGAGCATGGGGTCCTACGCATCTGGGATCGCCAGCGTCGCCTTCTCGCCAAGGTACCCAGAGGTGAAAATCGGCTCTACGTCCTTGATGTACAGGTGGCACAACCGGTCTGTCTCGCTGTCCGTCGGGACGACGAGGCGTGGCAGTGGCATGAGCGCTTTGGGCACCTTCATTTTGAGGCCCTGAAGCGTCTAAGTGCCAAGGAGATGGTGCGAGGCCTGCCATGCCTCGACCATGTGGAGCAGTTCTGCGACATCTGCGTGCTGACGAAGCAGAGACGACTCCCCTTTCCCCAACAGGCGAGTTTTCGGGCCAAGGAGAAGCTGGAGTTCGTGCACGGAGACTTGTGCGGCCCGGTGACGCCAGCCACACCAGGAGGTCGACGCTACTTCCTGCTGCTCGTCGACGATCTCTCCCGCTACACGAGGGTGATGATCCTCGGTAGTAAGGGAGAAGCGGCGGACGCCATCAGGCGCGCGCAGGTTGGTGTGGAGGCGGAGAGCGGCCGCAAATTGCGCATGTTGCGCACTGACAACGGCGGCGAGTTCACGGCGGCTGAATTCGCGTCGTACTGCGCCGATGAGGGCATCCAGCGCCACTACTCGCGCCGTACAACTCGCAGCAAAACGGCGTCGTCGAGCGGCGCAACCAGACGGTTGTGGGGATGGCTTGGGCTCTCCTCAAGCAGAGAGGGATGCCGGCTGTCTTTTGGGGAGAGGCGGTGCTAACGGCCGTCTACATCCTCAACCGCTCACCTACTAAGGCACTCGTCGGCAGGACTCCGTACGAGGCCTGGCATGGGCGGAAGCCGGCGGTCTCTCATTTGCGGGTTTTTGGCTGCCTTGCGTTCGCCAAGGAGCTCGGCCACATCGGCAAGCTCGACGACAGGAGCACTCCGAGGGTCTTCATCGGCTACGCGGAGGGCTCAAAGGCCTATCGCATCCTCGACCCAAAGACACAACGTGTGCGCACAACGCGAGACGTTGTGTTCAACGAAGGGCGAGGGTGGCAATGGGACAAGGCGGTGGACGACGGCTCGACGCCGACGTATGACGACTTCATTGTGGAGTACGCCCACTTCAAGGAAGCTGAAGGAGCAAGCAGCTCCTCTTCGCCGGGTACGTCTACGACACCACAACCGGCGACGCTGCATACTCCAGCCCCGGCGGTCACCACTCCGGGCTCGTCTTCATCAGCACCAGCTCACGCAGAGCACAACCCGATGAAGTTCGCTTCCCCGCTCACTCACGACGAGGAGCGCATCGACGCGTATTATGGCGGCGAACAGCTGCGGTATCGTACGATGGATAATCTACTCGGCGACCAGCCGGTGCCGGGACTGGTGCCACGTGACCTGGAGGCGTAGCTACATCTCGCGTGTGAAGACAGCGAACCACGGTCCTTTGCAGAGGCCGAGAGAGACACGGCATGGCGCGCCGCGATGCAGTTGGAGATGGATGCGGTCAAGCAAAACCGCACCTGGGAGCTCGCTGATCTCCCTCGTGGTCACCGCGCAATCACCCTTAAGTGGGTGTTCAAGCTGAAGAGGGATGGAGCCGGCGCCATCATCAAGCACAAGGCTCACTTGGTGGCCCGAGGCTTCTTGCAGCAGGAAGGAGTCGACTTCGACGACGCTTTCGCTCCCGTGGCACGGATGGAGTCCGTACGACTTCCCCTTGCGCTGGCTGCCCAGGAGGGTTGGCGTGTCCATCACATGGATGTCAAGTCGGCATTCCTCAACGGCGACTTGAAGGAGGAAGTCTACGTGCATCAGCCACCGGGATTTGCGATCCCCGGCCAGGAGGGCAAGGTACTCCGCCCGAGCAAGGCTCTCTATGGCCTACGGCAGGCACCTAGGGCGTGGAACACCAAGCTGGACTCCACGTTAAAGAAGATGGGCTTCGAGCAAAGTCCTCATGAGGCGGCGTCTACCGACGGGGCAGTGGAGGAAATGCCCTGCTGGTGGGCGTCTATGTTGACGATTTGGTGATCACCGGCACCAAAGATGTAGAGGTGGCGGCGTTCAAGGAAGACATGAAGGCCACCTTCCAGATGAGTGATATGGCTCTCCTCTCCTTCTATCTAGGGATTGAGGTGCACCAGGATCACTCCGGGATCGCGCTTCGACAGTCCGCCTACGCCAAGCGCATCGTTGAGCTAGCTGGGCTCACCGACTGCCACCCAGCTCTCACTCCGATGGAGGAGAGGCTGAAACTGAGCCGCGACAGCACGACGGAGGAAGTGGATGCTACGCAGTACCGACGCCTTGTGGGGAGCCTTCGCTACCTCGCCCACACACGGCCGGACTTGGCATTCTCTGTCGGCTATGTCAGTCGGTTCATGGAGCGACCGACGACGGAACACCAGCAGGCAGTGAAGAGGATCGTCCGCTACGTAGCAGGGACCCTCGACCACGGCCTCCACTACCCTAGGTGTCCGGGGGCGGCACACTTTGTTGGGTACAGCGACAGCGAACACGCCGGCGACATCGACACCAGCAAGAGCACGAGCGGGATCCTCTTCCTCGGCAAGTGCCTCGTGAGCTGGCAATCAGTCAAGCAGCAGGTGGTGGCCCTGTCCAGCTGTGAGGCTGAGTACATAGCGGCCTCCACCGCCTGCACTCGGGCGCTCTGGCTCGCTCGACTGCTTGGTGATCTTCTCGTTCAAGACACCAGAACGGTGCAGCTCCTGGTGGACAGCAAGTCCGCCCTGGCTCTGGCAAAGAACCCCGTTTTTCACGAACGGAGCAAGCACATCCGACTGAGGTATCACTTCATCCGCAGCTGCTTGGAAGAAGGGAGCATCGAGGCGAGCTACATCAACACCACGGACCAGCTCGCAGACCTGCTCACCAAGCCTCTTGGGAGGATCAAGTTCCACGAGCTTTGCTCCAGGATCGGGATGATTCAACTCTCCCACAAGACGACGTACAAGACTTAGGGGGAGAATGATGGATAAGTCTGTGTACTAGGGTCTTTGTGGGGCTGCAGCACATGGTCCTTGTGGCAGTTAGGATAGAGTTCCTTACCATCAAGAACTGGCAGTTAGGATAGCATCTCAGACTAGCATCTTAGACTGGCATCTTAGACTAGCATCTTAGCAGCATCTTAGCATATGCTTGGCTGGCTAGCAGCCTATAAGTATGTATCCCCAACCCCTCAGGTTGGCATGGCATTGTGTGAGAAATAAACCAACGAAAATTGTCCCAACTCTCCTAGTGTCATCCACAATATCAATGCTCAGGTTGAAAGGTCTAACATATTGGCCAACATTCACCTCTAGAGCGCTATCTAGCACAACACATTGAAGTAGTTCCTTCAACTCTAGTGCTTTGCACTTTGTAGCAACAAGGTACAGTTGCTCCTCCACAACCTTGTGTTGCTTCTGGTGGTACCAGTGCTCCGTTGATCCAAAGTAGTTCTTGGTGTCCTCTTTGAGAGTGAGCTGCAAGCAATGAAGCAACTGGAGAATAGGATGGATGTTGCAGAACAACTGATCAAAGCACTGTGTGAAGATCTTACCCGGAGATTGGATCAGTTGGTTGAGATGATAAGAAATGGTGTTCCCCCTGCAGCCAATGAAAGAAAATTCATCAAAGGATGAAGATGTTAAACATGGAGCAAGACTACCACAACAACATGCAATTCACCGTATTTGAAGAGGACCAATTTATGTTGAAGCTTCTGAAGGTGAAGAATATGATGATGCCCTTGAAGAACCGATCTCTATGCATATCGGAGAGTACCCAACTGTACATATGCAAGGGATATGTACAAGGTAAAAGCTGAGATCCAAAATTTTAATGGGAATGTTGATATTGAATGGTGCCTTGATTGGTTATATGAAGTGGAGACTTTCTTTGAGGTCATGGAGATTCTGGAAGATAGTAGAGTTCCTTTGGTCGCATACAAACTGAAAGGAGGAGCCGGTGCATGGTGGCATCACCTTCAAGAAGGACACATGCTGAGAGGAGGACCTCATGTGAGAAATTGGCGGCAAATGAAGAGTATTTTGAAATGGTGATTTTTGCCCATTGATTATGACAAGATCCTATTTATCCTATTTTAATATTGTGCTCAAGGAAATAGGATTGTTTCAGATTACGTGGTGGAGTTTCTAAGGTTACAAGTGATGCGATACCTTATCGAAATTGAAGATCAACAGGTTGCAAGGTACATCCATGGTCTCAATGATAATATTCAAGATCGATTGTTGATGCAACAAATCTGGTCCATTGATCAAGCACAAGATCTAGTCTTAAAGGCCGAGAGGTTTGTGAGGACAAGAAAGAAGGCAAGGCTAAGGCAAATGAAGGCCCAAAATGCTATAAATGTGAAGTGGGACATATATCTGGCGGTTGCTCATTGAGGAAATTTGTTAACACAACTATCGATGATGGTGAAGACGATGAGGAAGAATACAAATCTAAGGATATGGAGAGACAAGAGGTTTGTTAAGAAGAAGGTGAAGAGGTGGTATGCGTGATTTGGCGTCTCCTATGTTCCACACCGCAACCTGGCGACAAACAACGGAAGAAAATATTTAAGAGCAAATGCACGATGAATGGCAAGGTATGCAAATTAGTGATTGATAGTTGCAGCTACGAGAATCTTATCTCCTAGAATTTTATGAACCATTTAAAGCTTGAAACACATGACCATCCAAATCCCTACGCTATTGGGTGGATCAAGAAAGGAGTGAATACGAGGAACACCTAGCCAATGCAACTTGTCACTTTTTCTGGGCAAGTATTATCGCTCAAATGTGTTATGTGATGTGGTTGATATGGATGCCAACTATGTCCTTGAGAGACCTTGGCAATTTGATGTGGATACTACACACAAGAGGAAGGAAAAATCTTACTCTTTCATTTGGAACAAGAAAAAGATCGTTACTCTACTAACGAAACTAATGGTAATACCTCTAAGGAGAGGAAAAGTATGTTAACTATCTCCCACACCTTTAATGAGTTTATGGAAAACTTGAAGGAGCTAGATTTGTGTGCTGCACTTGTTGTAAAAGGAGAAGAGCACCCGACTGTTGAAATTCCAGCTAAGGTATGTGGCTTATCAGCTGAATTTCATAACATACTTGGAGAGCCACAAGGCCTACCACCGATGAGATGAATTCAACATAGAATTGATTTAATTCTAGGAGCAAGTCTTCCTAATCTTACACACTACCGAATGAGCCCAAAAGAGCATGAAATATTAAAGGAGAAAGCGGAGGAATTGATGCAAAAGGGGCACATTCGAGAAAGCATTAGCCCATGTGTTGTACCAGCCCTGCTCACGCCAAAGGAAGATGGACCTTGGTGCATGTGTGTGGACAGTAGAGCCATCAACAAGATCACCATAAGGTACATATTTCCCTATTCCCCGTCTAGATGACATATTGGGTCAGCTTAATGGAGCAAGAGTGTTCACAAAGCTAGATTTAAATTCACTTCAGACCCGGGGATGAATGGAAAACCGCCTTCAAGACAAAGGAAGGGTTGTTTGAATGGCTAGTCATGCCATTTGGACTCTCAAATGCACCAAGTACCTTCATGCACTTGATGAATCAAGTCTTTAGGCCCTTCTTATCCCACTTTGTTGTGGTTTATTTTGATGACATCTTGATCTATAGTAAGGATGAGGATGAACAATTTGATCACACTCGGAAGGTAGTAGGTGGTAGGAGTACTGAAGGAAAATGGCCTCTACGTCAACTTGAAGAAATGCGTTTTCCTGCAAACACAACCTTTCCTAGGATTTGTCACAACATGTGAGGACATTCGTGTTGATGATTCTAAGGTTGAAGCAATCCGATAATGGCCAACTCGGAAGACGATTTTCGAGGTAAGAAGTTTTCATGGCCTTGCAACCTTTTATAGGCGATTTATGAAGAATTGCACAAGGTTGAAGCAATCCGATAATGGCCAACTTGAAAGATGATTTCCGAGGTAAGAAGTTTTCATGGCCTTGCAACCTTTTATAGGCGATTTATGAAGAATTGCAGCATTATCATGACACCAATTACCGAGAGTTTGAAGAAAGGGAAGTTCCAGTGGACAGAAGCTGTTGTAGGCATTGGGGCTGTTTTATCTCAAGGAAGGCCATCGCTTTGTTCAGTGGGAAGTTAAGCGAAGCAATGTAGAAATGGAGTACTTACCAACAAGAATTGTATGCCGTTTTCAGAGCTTTAGTAACTTGGGAAGTCTATTTGCTGCCTAAAGAGTTTATCGTTTACACTGACTATCAATCCTTGAAGCATTTTAGAAATCAAAAGCACGTTGATCGTATGCTAGCAAGATGTGCAGCATATCGGAGATGTTTAAGTTTAACTATCTCATTGTGCATAAATCTGGAGCAAACAATCCAGTAGCCGATGCTTTGAGTCGTCGTGCATATCTCTTGACTTCTTTTGAGGCTGAACTTCCATGCATGGCTCAAATAAAGGAGTTGTATGAGGATGATGAAGACTTTGACCATCTTTGGGTAAAGCATGTTAGGGGCCAACCATTAGGTGATGACTATTTGGTGCAAGATGGCTACCTCTTCAAAAATGATTGTTTGTGCATCCCAAGAAGTCCTGTACGTGACAAACTGATTAAAGAGCTCCATTCAAGTGATCTCAGCGGCCATGTTGGACGCGACAAGACTATCGCTAACCTGGAAGCTCGTTGCTTTTGCCCACAACTAAAGAGAGATGCTAGAAAGTTTGTTCAGCGGTACCCCATATTTCAAACCTGCAAAGGTCAAGTCCAAAATACAGGATTATACATGCCTTTGTCTGTTCCTGTTGCTCCATGGGAGGGCATCTCTATGGACTTTGTGCTGGGTTTGCCAAGAATAAGATTTTGGGTAATCTGATTCGTTGGCATTTTTGGAGAAAGAAAGGGACAATGGGATTTGGCTTTATCTCTTGCAAAGTTCTCCTACAATAACTCCAAGCATAGATCTGTTAAGCTTCATTCGCTACCCAATGCAACCAAAAGTCCGTACTGATGGAAAGGGAGGCAATCCACATATACACTTCAACAAGATCCACGGGAAGGAGTCATTTTTTCATTGTCTACACGAAAGTTCCAACAATGTGGTGGACCTGGTGAAGGTACTATCAAGGGGAAACTCAAAATCAGCATTGTCCTTTGTTGATAATTGCACCGAGTTATTTGAAGAAATTAGCGGTGTGTGTATTTTGTGGCAATGGGAGCAGAAACTCAGAGACTTAAAAACCCAGTGAGAGACAAATCTGTTGCATGAATATAGATGTCGAGACTCAAGTCAAATCTATAATAGCATGTCCCTTTTCATTGCGATCAATAATACGACCATATGCAGTTGTCAAATAGTCTGAAGATTTAAGATGAAGATTACAAATCCTATTTGCGATCCACATAACAATATTACAATATTACGATATATTATTTTTTCTCATGTATTTATTGTCACAATTGATTGAGATTGGAAGACTTATGGATCATTTGTCATGCAAAAGAACAATAAAACTTAAGGCATGGGTGCATAAATTTCAGATAAATGAATGAAATTCTGTTCAGTAAATAAATTCAAACAGTGGAAATTCATCCATGCCTGATCCATGGGGAGATCCAAGTAGTAGCCCGGCCTCCAGTTATGTGCCTCCATGTGATAATGTAGTGCACTTCTGCAACCAATTGGAACCCCGACTCGTATGTAAAACAGTAAAAGTCATCAGGCTCGCAGCCAGCCTGTACCTGCATTGCACACACACACACCAATTTAAATCTAGCTAGATCCAGCGCCGCAAGAAACATTGTACTGCTAAAAATTGGTAATGGTGAGCTTGTACTTGTAGTGGTGGAAGGAGTGACCAGCCCAACCCAACGTAGTACCAGCCGACATGACAGAGAGCGAGAGATCAAGAGGAACACCGTGGCTGAAATCTGACTCTGCCTTCGCCCTTATCGCCGCCGTGGTGGACTTGGGTGATCACTGCAGGTGCTATCATGTCGGTGACCAGCTTGGCGGCTTCTAAGGAAAAGAATAACCAAGCAGGGGAGGGCATAGCAAAGGATGCGGGCAGCACGTGTGGGCAATGCTATCGACCACCAGCAACAAGCCGCATGTAACCATTGCTTTTGGGTACGTAATCCCATCATACAAACTCGAACCTAGCACCGGTGGCAGCGCGAAATTGTTGTCATCAGAGGCGGCGGCCCGCGGGTTTCACTGGAATATTGTAGGCGTTGTCGGGTTCCACATGATCGATTAGCTAGCCGCGCTTCGCTTGCCGCACAGTGCCATCTACTCGGAGGGGCGGCGTGTGTATTATCCGAGACGCTGTAAAGCATGGTGGACATGGCATCATGGCGGCCAGCGGCGACAATTGCGCAGGCAGGAGTGGAAGCGTCAAGCAGGATGGCCGCTGAGCGGAAGAGACAGATGCGTAGGAATTGCATGAGGTGGACGGGTTCATTTGGAGCTTGGTAGCGATGGAGAAGCGGAGTCCCGTGACAACCTGGGGGCGACGACCTGCTCGACCAGGAGGATACCGTCCAGCCGCAAGGGCCCACCTTCGTCATACATGGGGCAAGCTCTCCATCGACGCAGGCTCGGGCCGCACCATCTCACCCACCCGCCCGTAGCAGAACAGATGGATCACGAACGACGACATGCCACACAATCTCCGTGATCGACTCCTGCATCCGCGGCATGCTCTCCTCCTCGCCACCATCCTTGATCATGGCCACCAATAGCCCCACCTCCCGCTTGAGCTCCAGACCTTGTGCCGACAAAACCTACGCCGGGCCACACTCCCATACGGCTACTGCAGCCCGCACGAGGCGCCATCAACCTAACCCGCGCAACCTGTTGACCGAAACCGAGTGGTTCACGTTGGAATATTGTATATGGGTTGAAAAACTAATCAAGCAGGTTTTACTTTTTTCCTGAGGAGCGATGGAAAGGCTTGGACCTGTCGTATAGAGGAGAAGCGGATGAAAAAAAAGGATTTATTGATCTAGCTTTTTTTTAAGGAACTAAGATCAATGTAGCTTTTTTTAGGGGAGAGATCGATCAAGTTTTTTCTAGGGGTGAGATCGATCATTAGTCAGGAACAATCGATTGAGTTCACATATGTGCCTGATCGATCTAGTTCACATGGGCCACGGGATTGCCTGATCAGCCCTTACTGGTTTCACGAGGGTCACATCAGGCAAGCCCTTGGCCCATCGATCGAGCCGATCAACTCGATCAATCGCTAAGTACATATCTAAAATTTATGTAGATCTATTTTTAAATCTCAGCCGTCAATCTTTGTTGTTACACAAAATCAACGGAGATAAAGGGATGGCGGAAGGAGAACCATGAAAGCCTCCTTTTAATAGTAGGTATAGATAGAGCTTGGTGTTCTTATCTAAGATCTTGGAGTAGATCTTGTGCTTTAGAGCGATATCTAGCGCAGCATGTTGAAGTAGTTCCTTAAACTCTAGTCCTGCACACTTTGTAGCAACAAGGTGGAGTTGCTCCTCCACAACCTTGTGCTGCTTCATAATGTCAAGAGAGGTTAGGCTAGACCAAACTTGATATGGGAGTCCGTAAGGACCTTGTGCTGCTTCATAACGTCAAGAGAGGTTAGGGTAGACCAAACTTGATATGGGAGGAGTCCGTAAGGAGAGACCTGAAGGACTGCAATATCACCAAAGAACTAGCCATGGACAGTGGTGCATGGAAGTTAGCTATCCACGTGTCAGAACCATGACTAGGTTTCGAGATCTTATGGGTTTTCACCCAACTTGTTTGGGACTGAAAGGCTTTGTTGTTGTGTTGGTTGTTGTTGTGTAATTAGATTACTGGATGAATAATAACTGTTGAATACCTTCTCTGAATTTGCTAAAACAATTATGTTTCCCTGGCTGTGTAGATTGGAGGGCTCGCTGCTATGCTGCTAGCATACTATCTATTATCAAATGGTTGGGCTACAAGAACAAATTCACCGCTATGTATCCTGTTGGAATAATCTTATCTGAAATCACAGTCTGCAAGAGTATACATTTTTTCCAAGTTCAAACCCTCTCCCAGGTTTAGCACAGTAGGTATTTCTGATATATACTTGACTCCTGCAAATGGTGTTGGAATCCTTGACTTCATACAGATAGCTTTGGAAGTGAGCCACTGGAGAAGGCTACAGAAACTACCGGGATGAAGGAAATGGTTCTGCCAATTACTGCTGGAATTTTATCAGCTTTGAGGAGAGTATTGGCTCGGCGAGTCTCTCTCAAGGTACTCTAAATTACAGTAACCTTCTATCATGAATGATTAATACCTTCCATTTATCTTCTTTACTTTATGCTTACACAAGCTTTGTATGAATTGACAACTGCCATCATTTTATTCCTCTGCAGAATCAACTCAAAAGGCGACTTCATGCGATAACTGTTGCTTCTGCTACATGTTTTCTTTTTCCATTTGCAATGTGGGATACAATTCTAGTGAGTGCACATTGGTTATGCTCATACTTACTATGGTTCCATACTTTTTCATTTGATTTGTAGCAAGAGCTGTTTTGTTGATGGCAGGGTTCAACATCTGACAACATAGTTAAAATGCAACTTCCAAGCTGGGCATATTTGAGTACTGTTTTGTTCGGAATGGTGCTTATATTCTATGTTGATAATGTTGCTGAGGAAAAGTAAGTCTTTTCTCAAAAAAAGGGAAGCTAATTTTGATTTGAACCTACATTTAATATCTGTACAAACTCTTCCGTGAGTTGTCTTACTGTTCCGTATTCAGCATACATAGTTATTGTATTGATTTTAATCGTGTATATCAACCCGACAAAGTAGATTATTGACTACTTGTCATCCCTTGAATATCTTCATGAGTAACCCATATAGAAGTAGCATTCAGTGGTACAGAATATGTATAGATGTAGCTAATTAGTGGCGCCGGGTCAAGACGGCACGCCATTGGTAGCGTCCGAGAAAAAGGGAGTGCCACTGTTATTACACCAATTCTGGTGTGCCACTGGGATAGCACGCAGCTGGTACAACAACAACAAAGCCTTTAGTCCCAAACATGTTGGGGTAGGCTAGAGGTGAAACCCATAAGATCTCGCGACCAACTCATGGCTCTGGCACATAGATAGCAAGCTTCCACGCACCCCTGTCCATAGCTAGTTCTTTGGTGATACTCCAATCCTTCAGGTCTCTCTTAACGGACTCCTACCAGCGGCGTGCTATCCCAGTGGCACACCAGAATTGGTGTAATAACAGTGGCACTCCCTTTTTCTCGGACGCTACCAATGGCGTGCTGTCTTGACCCGGCGCCACTAATTAGCTACATCTATACATGTTCTGTACTACTGAATGCCACTAATTAGCACGCCGTTGGTATTGCCCCAAATATCAATGGCGTGCAGGAAAGCTCGAATGCTACTGGGGACCCACATGTCAACTGGAGCGGCGGAAAGATGACATCAGATTTATTAGTGGCGTCGAGCGCTACTAGTAGATAAGCCATTAGTGGCGTGCTTGCCCAACGTTCAGTCCGAGCGCCACTAATAACCACTTACCAGTGGCGTCCGGGTTGCGCGCCACTAATGACGTTATCTGAATGCCGCTAGTAGGCTTTCTTCAACTTCTACTACTAGTGATTTCCTTTTCCTGGATGCTTGGTGTTGTTTCTGGCATTTGTGTTTTTTAAGCATAAGAGATGCATACCTAGTAGGTACGATCTATTTGCATCATCTAATATTTACTTGATTGTTATTCACTGTCTAGCAGCTTGCATCTGGTCTTTTCTTCTCCAAGGCACTTGGTGGTTTCAACAGGTTGCATCATTATTTTGGAGATATTATACAAAATGGATTTCTCCCTTCCTGGTTTGCTGCTTTGTTCCGTGATTTTGGGATTTGGTGAGTTTTGAGGTCTCATCTTTTTCTTGTGCATTATTACTGAACTCTACATTTGCTTTCAGAACTATACTATGCAAACTATACCTCATTAGCCTGTCCGTTTTGAGAATAGTCAATTCTTTAACTGCAATTTAGTCACCAAAATGTTATGATGTCTTCGTTCTTCTATTTTATTTAGTGCGATAAAAAAATGTTGTCCATTTGTAGGTATTTTGGAAGCAACCTCCTTGGACCGATCAAAAAAAAGGCCATTGGAGGCACATGAACCGTCAAATGGATCACTTCACAATCAGTTGCGGATTTCAGAACTTCCAATGTAGAATGAGGATTTTTT
>NC_041383.1:243077306-243091220 GCF_002162155.2 Triticum dicoccoides | reverse complement strand
GGCAATGGAGGGGTTTGAGCCCTTAAAATATTGGACCACCATCAGCTTGTATATATTAATTTCAGGCGTAATTAGACAAGTCTTGAATGTTATAGAGAACTCCCTTTATTTGCATGTGTTGCAAATGTATGCTCATCTAGTCATTCGGCCTGAGACGCGAGGGGTTTGACCAGTGTGAAAATTTTCAACTAGCATCTTGTCATATGTTGATTTCGATCAGGGGAAAATAGTTAGAGAAGTTTTGACTTAACAGTCTAACCGAGGCAATGTTTTCCTAAGAGCATCCCAATATGTGCCCTGTAATAGGGCCTAACCGCTTTTTACATCACCGTAGGGTAAAAACAGTGCTCTAATAGGTGCCCTATATGCAAAAAATACACAAAATTTACAACAACACCAAAAAAAATTAGCACAAGTGTTGCACAGATGGAGCAAAACAAACTCAGTTGCGCGCGAGTCGCCAATGGTCATGTTGAATGTTCACACGCCATGTTTTTACCCTGTGGCCGCCGACGCCACTCTGACTTTCCACCAAGGCTGCATCAACCTCTCATGCCGCCATAGCCATGGCCCTCTTGCTTGGGATGGTGGATTTGTTCCCCATACCATCATAGCGACCGGACAACCGGTGCCTCCTGAGCCACTAGAGGTGCCAGGAACCCAAGAGCAAAACAACCATATTATCAGACTTTTTGGTGTGTATCGGACGTTCGGCACTTTGTGAGCCACCGGATACCCACTGAGCCTTCGCAGCGAGCTCCTCGACCGATTCCCCTTGACCCCGGTTCCGATCTGTGCTGATTTCGCCGTAGCTCCTCTTGAACGGAGCTCGGCTGGGGCTCTACTCCCGCGCCCGCTAGCCGCTCCTGCTGCCTGGGCCCGCGGTCTCTCCCCTGCTTGCCACGCCCACAGACTGCGCCACTGCCGCCACCAGCGCGTGCCCTGGCCTTGCCCCTCTCGCCGCTGCTCCTGCCAGCGGCCTCGCTTGCGCTCCCGGCCGCGCGCCCACACGTGCTGCAGCTGCTCTCTACTGCTGCTCTTGCCGCTGGTACTGCTCTTTGCTACTAGCGCTGTTCTGCTGCTTCATCGTGCTGCTAGCTGCTGCATGCTGCCGCGGCTACTGCTTGCTGCTTCTGCTTCTTTTGCGACCGCCGCCGCTCCTTGTTTTGCCATGCTGCTGTTTGCGCGTCTACTGCCGCTGCTGCTCTAGACTGCTGCTGCTCCTCACTTCTGCTACTCCTCGGCACCGCCCCTGCCTCCCAGCGCCTGCCGGCTCTGGCCGCCGTACTTTGTGTACGTGCGTGAGCACAGCCTAGGCTGGCTGTGTCTCAGGCACCTAGGGCCGGCCCTTGTTTAATTAGCAGTAGGCTTAGTTCAGGGGTATTTTAGTGCTAAGTTAGTCTAGTAGTAGATGACATGAAGTACTCCAGTAAATAAGTTAGATTTATTTATTAGTTTAGGTACATAGTCTATGACATGTGGGCCACACATGCCCTTTTGACTAGTCAATTTGACTTGGTCAATTCGGATTAAACTAAATATAATAATTTCAAAAAATGATTAAAACTTTGAAAAATCATATAAAACAAGCCGTAGCTTCGATGAAAATAATTTATATATGAAAAATGATCAGGAAAATAAGACGAATCCGAATACGACATCCACATACCTGCCACATGCCCTCAACACAGCAAACATGAAACCTTTCCCTTCGATTCGTTTGTCCGATAAAAGCCTCGAGCCCGAAAAATATTCCCGGATATTTTCCTGCTCCGTCTAAAACGCGTAGCACCGCGTTAGGTCACCCCTAGCACAGCGTATTGCCATGTCATGCTTTGTGATGCATTTGATTGCTTTGTTATTTATTACGTCCCCCTCTGTTACTTCTTTTTCGGTAGACCCTGAGACCGATGTTGATCCGGTGATCGACTACTTCATCGTCGAGGGTCGGTATCTGTCTGCAGAGCTTCCAAGCAAGAAAACCCCCTTGATCATTCCAATATCGCATATTCATTCCCTCTCATGCTTGCATTAGATTTTGCTACTGTTGTTCGTTTGTACCTATTCTGATACATAGCCTAATTTTGTAACATGATATTGTTACCAACCTGCTTATCCTATATGCTTAGTATAGGTTGGTTAGTGATCCACCAGTGACCCCTCACCTTATCCCTGTTGCCCCCGCTTTATGATTGATGACTCGATCAACGTGATTGGCGTCCAGAGTCTGACACATAACCTCACACTCCCTTAGTTGTACGACACTGCAGAGCTACTATCGAGTGCCGAGGGTGATACCTCGTATAGCACTTCTGACGAGATCTCTGTAGTGTAGCTAATTGGTCGTGGTCTACGGAGGGTCATTCCTCCTTCACCACTCCCGATAATGACTCGGTCGTGCAATACCTCAAGTGTGAACCCTTGAGGGTGATTCCTCCAAGTTCACCTTGACGGTTACATCAAGTGGAATCCATCGAGGGTGATTCCTCGGATTCCCCCTTGGTGTTATGGACACACAGTTACTTTGACTTTACCCCAGAACCATAATGAAGTCGGGTCGGCCCCGAGGGGTACCCGCGAGAGAAATGTGAAGTTGGGTTGACCGTGAAGGTACCTACAAGTGATGTGGAGTCGGGTTGACCTGGAGGGTACCCGGGAGGTAATTACGCGCCACGGCCGGGCATTCTTAGTCCTTTGCCGTAACTTGGTGAGACGGGGCGACGGGACCACAGATCATGGATCATTGGTCTTCTTCGCGCGCTCCCAAGACACTAACGGTTTGGATATGTGATCCGAGTAGGCCTCTGGCCTTTTCGCACTGACCACCATGCGGGAATAAGTATGGGCACTCTGCGTCGTATGTTTCTCCAACAGCTCTTCGGACTTCAGCGATTGAGTGGCACGCGCCCGGGTGGTCCACGCAAGCACCTGCTTTGTATAAAGACGTAGCTAGGACTGATCACAGCTGTCCATACAACTTGCATGAGTGCAAAGGGCGATGAGCCCAAGACCCCTGTGTGCTTATGATGTAGACCAACGTGTTGGCCTCTCTGTTGAGCCTAGGTAGGACTACGGTGTGTCGATCAACCGAGCCCGGGTATGATCTGATGGTGTCCCGACTAGAGTTAATGAGCGTGTTGGGTAAGTTTGTGCACCCCTGCAAGGAAGTTAATCTATCCGAATAGCCGCGTCCACGGTAACGGACACCCAGAGTTGTATCTCGATCTATACAACTAGAATTGGAGACTAGAGACGTGAAATGGATATGTGGCTCCGGGATTGCTTTCTCGCAGGGAGTCGAGAAAGGATCTCTTGACATTACTAAAACATACTTGCTACTTATATTATGCTACTCTGTACTCTTCTAGTGTTACAAGATGCTAGTCTTCGATAGACTAGGCTTTCCCTTTTCTTCTGGCATTTCTGCAGTTCAGTCCAAAGATATAACCCCATTCCTTTGATACTGATGCATACTTAGTATAGATCTGATGTAAGTCTCGCGAGTACTTTGGATGAGTACTTATGGTTGCTTGCTAATTCTTTTCCCCTATACCCGATTGCTGCGAGCAGATGATCCTATCCCAGGAGCCAGCTGCCACCGTTGACGACTACTACTACCCCGATGAAGCCTACTACTACGTGGAGACCGCCGATGACCAGGAGTAGTTAGGAGGCTCCCAGGCATGAGGCTTGCCTTTTTGATCATTGTTCATGTTTGTGTTAGCCTTCTTAAGGCATACTTGTTTAACTTATGTATGTACTCAGATATTGTTGCTTTTGCTGACTCGTTTGTATTGAAGCTTATGTATTCGAGCCCTCGAGGCCCCTGGCTTGTAATATGAAGCTTGTATGACTTTAATTTGTGTCTAGAGTTGTGTTGTAATATCTTTCCATGAGTCTCTGTTCTTGATCGTGTACCATTGAGTGTATGACTAGTGTATGATTGAATCGGGGCTTCACAGGAACGCAACAGAAACGGGCAGCCATATCAAGGTGTTTGCGATATACGCCATACAGTTCACTCAGATGAACTATTTGCGATTAGGGATTCCAACAGAAATGCTCAGCCAGATCAAGGTGTGTGTGATAGACGACATACAATTCACTCGAATGAACTGTATGCGATGAGAGAAAACAAGAGAAACTGTCAGCCAGACCAAGGTGTGTGCGATGGATGGCATATAGTTCACATAGATGAACTGTTTGCGATGATCCAAAAGAACACAAATGATTCGTGCAAACAAGATGTGTGTGATACACGGCAAACAGGCAACTCGAATAAACTGTTTGCGATGAGAAAATATAACACAAACGGTTATTACAGTTAATTCATGTGCGATTATGTGTGTAGAAAAACTTTGAAAAATGCAAACGAGTTGCTTGCGATAGCTAGGAGTATCACATACAATGCATGGTGCGAGTAATCCTGTGCGATGATTATTAAGTTACACATACGTTTCCTTATGTTAACAGGTATGTGATAACACGTGACATAGCATACGATTGTCGGGTTGTGTGCTCCACCTTTTAGTCTTCCCGCGCTCTAGCGAAGGCTTCCCACGCTCCATAGGGGTGAATTGTAAAATCCCCAATCCCCTAGCCAGTTGCTAGCTATAAATAACCACAAAAATGGCCGGTGGCAGCGACTCGCTACTGATCTACTTCCTAGCTAGTTACCCACACATATCGGCATACCACCATCGACCGACGACAGGATGGAGTTGGGCGACGGGAACGGGCGCGGAAGATCATAGTTTAGGTTAATTAATTATACCTCTAGAGCCGGATGAGCACATCGCAATCATCCGGCTCTGGAGGTATAATTAATTAACCTAATATATGATCTCATCACCCGTTCCCCGTGTCTGGCTGAGATCAAATAACTGAAGCTTCCCCAACATGATCGTGCGCCGGCGCCAACCGCTGGCAGAGCGGGCGCAGAGGGACGCAACCCCAGCACGCCTGGACGCCTAAACGGTGAGCAGAGTGCGCAGAGGGACACGAGCAGAGCGTGCCTCGGCGCCTAAACGGCGAGCAGAGCGCGTCGCTGCCGCCTCAAGGCGAGCAAGCACATGCATAATTATTGCATATAGCAGTTGAACATAACAGAGAATAGTCGTCCAACAATATTATTTTCAATGACATGCATTAATATTTTCTTAGTCAAATCTAAGGTCAAAATTTGGTACAAAATATGAAGGGGACCAATAAACCACGACAGAGGTAGTACCTATACCAACAGAGGCGCCCAATGCAGAAAGTAATGGCATTATACACGTTTCCCGCAATCCTAGTCAATGCTTCCCGCCTCTTCCCTCATCGGTTTCCCGCCATCAGCTAGTGGCTAGATCCATATGACCCAGGCAGCAACTCACCCTAGCGACACTATGCGTAGATCTAGTCCACACCCATCTACCATTAGTTATTCCAAGCATGCCAGGCAACCAAAGCTTCGACATAGACCCCTTCCTATGTTACTGAAAGTGCAACTAATCCCCGGGTGGTTTTGGTAATTCATAACGACATATATCTGATTGAACTAATTAATGTCCATTCAAGATAAATATTTCAGGATGTTCAATGATTGACATGGCATGACATAGAGATGTGGACCCCTCAAAATGCTAAGGACAAGGATTAGCAAAAGCTCAACACTCTTCATCTTTGTTTAAGTGATCCAAGATCACATTGATTCCAATAGAAAGCCAATACTATTAAAATGGGATGAGGTGTTTCATAATGGTCTACTTGCTCAAAGTGCTTAGTGATATTGCTCCAAAACCCCCAGCCATTTCTCTATCCAAACATGTCAAAACCCTAAACTCCAACTTGGCCCCACCGATATCTTCCATCCGGAGCCATCGAGTTCATTCTAACATAGCCACATCCAAAACCCTAACAGTTCGGTCACACCGATACGGATCTCGGTCCCACTGACATGGCCTTGCCAACTCTCTATTGCTTGTTACAATTATTTTTGTCTCACTGAGAATTGCAATCAGTCTCACTGAGATGGCTTGCCAACTCTCTGTTGCCTCATTTCTTCACTTCAGTCTCACCGATTTGATGCAATCGGTGCCACCGAGACGACGTTTACCCTAAGCCCTAGCACATCGGTCCCACTGAGTTGTTCCATTCGGTCCCACGGAGATTCCTAATGTTCATATTTTTGAACAGATCGGTGCCACCGAGTTGAACTAATCGGTGCCACCGAGATGAGTCAAAAGTGTGTAATGGTTGGATTTTGTGTGGAGGCTATATATACCTCTCCACCCCTTCTTCTCATACACTTCCACCATTCATTTTCTGAGAGAGAACCACCTACTCATGTGTTGGGATCAAGATTCCATTCCTACCATTTGAACCTTGATTTCTAGCCTTTCCCAAGTTGCTTTCCGCTCAAATCCTTCTTCCACCATAGCCAAATATGTGAGAGAGAGTTGAGTGTTGGGGAGACTATCATTTGAAGCACAAGAGCAAATAGTTCATCATCAACACACCGTGTATTACCTTTTGGAAAGTGGTGTCTCCTAGATTGGTTAGGTGTCACTTGGGAGCCTCCATCGTGATGTCGAGTTGAACCAAGAAGTTTGTAAGGGCAAAGAGATCGCCTACTTCGTGAAGATCTACCCGAGTGAGGCAAGTCCTTCGTGGGCGATGGCCATGGTGGGATAGACAAGGTTGCTTCTTCGTGGACCTTTTGTGGGTGGAGCCCTTCGTGGACTCGCGCAACCATTACCCTTCGTGGGTTGAAGTCTCCATCAACATGGACGTACGATAGCACCACCTATCGGAACCACACCAAAAAACTTTGTGTCTCCATTGTGTTTGCCTTCTCCAAACCCTTCCCTTTACCTTCAGATATAAAGTTTTACATTCCGCTGCTATACTATTAGAATTGCATGTGCAAGTTGGTTGCTTGACTTGTCACAATTGCTAAAATCTGCCTAAACTAAAACTGGGGAAATGAAAGATTTTTAGTTGGACAAGTAGTCTAATCACCGCCCTCTAGACATACTTTCGGTCCTACAGTACATATTCGGTGAGCAGAATGAGCCGGAGCAAGTCGGAGAGCAAGAGCTTCATTGACTAGTGGAGGTGCCATGGCCCATCGGCAGCGATATCGCCGTGTTGTTCCTTGGGCGCATAATGGACATATTGCAGAGGAAGTGTGATGAGTAGTTTGCCATCCATCGTGTAAAATATCCAGAGCTGCTAGGCGGCATGATTAATAACCCACCCGAAGAGTCGCCATCACTGATGCTCATCGAGAGCCTGATGTCCTGCCATGAATGGGCAGAGGTCCTCTGCGATTCAATTATGAGACAACCTATCTGTGGCCTCATCATTGCTGCCTTCGGCCGTGTCAACCTCGATCCCGATGATGTGGTGGCCAGGCTCGAGTGCATCCTTGGCGGACTTGATGTCCCCGACGAAGTAGAACATCGCCAACATTATATCTTGAGGATGCAGGTGATTAACGAAATTTGCTACCAATGTAGAGACCTGGAGATGGAGCGGTTCCGTGGGCGTGTCATGAGCGTGATTGCACGTTGTCAAGCTCTACTAGAAGAGGCCCGGCAGCCCCAAGAGCCTCCCACCGCCAGCAGCTCCACATGAAAAGAAGGGTACCGTGGCCACAAGTCCGAACAGTCGGAATGAACGGCTGCAAGGGTGCTATGCTAATTAAGGAGTCCGAGAAGACCATCATCAGAAGGCCGCCACCTCAGCCTTTTAGCCTATATTTTATTATAATTGTATGCAAATGTCGCATATCAACATTTTAAGTCACTAAGCATATATAGGTCATGTGTGTTTTGGGCGTTGCCGCATGCGACATTTTAAATTATCATGAATATGTCAGAAAATTATTAACCATTGCCATTGTAAATTTGCCTCAACGGCGAGCAGAGCGCGCGCATGGACGCCAGAGTAGAGCGCGTCGCGGCCGCCTCAATGGCAAGCAAAGAGTGTGGACGTACGCGAGCAGAGCGCATCGCGGCCACCTCAATGATGAGCAACCACACCTGCATACTACAATTCTGGTCAACATTCTGGCACCCCATGGGAGGCGCGACGACTCATCCATCTGACACGATGGTGATATCTGAACCGTGTGTGATAGTGGGCACACATACACAACCGAGAATGCGGACCCACGTACACCATCCGGGAATCATTTCGGGCTTCGGGCCCAGAACAATCAATAAATTATGAGCTTGTTTCTTGTCACATTCCAGATGACCACACAATAAGTAATTGCAAATCTATTCACACCGATCGAACATAAACGTGTTCCCACTTAGCATTGGGCCATAAAAACTACCCACTCAAAAATTACTTCACATTCCTCTCCTCATCACCAATAAAACATGTCTTTTCTGTCAAGTCGTTCTGCCATGACCGGTAGGAGGAGTTTCGGGTCGACATATAACCAGGGAGCAAAGACCAAGGCCGCGGAAGCACTAGAGAGGTCCCGTCGCTACACAGCAGCCGCAACAGAGATGTCCTAGCACGCCGTGGAGCCCTCGAACGAGCCCTCACCGGCAGGCGAGGCCTCTCACAAGTGAACTCGCCGTGTCAGCGAACACGACGAGCTGGCAGTGCTGAACTCCTTGGCTAGTGATGACGACAGTATCGCTGACCAAATTAAGCAGTAGGAGTTGGTCGACAGCTTGGTGAAGCTGGTCGAGATTAGTGATGCCTCAGTTGAGAAGGCAACTGGTCTTGTTGTGCGAGTCATGGGTGATAATGCAAAGCTCCACAATGTGGAGGAGGAGGCCGCCGGCTGGAAAAAAACTGCATGAGCAGAGCAGTGCCTCGGCGGTGACGCTGAAAGCTGTCATCGAGGAACTTAAGGATGACTTGAGGAAGCTACGCATCGAGCGCGAGCTGCAGGTGAAGGAATCCGTGGCTGCTGTCAAGCAAAGTCGTGAGAATTTGAAGGAGTTGGAGGAACTCCTCGCCCGGTGATCCATCGAGGAGTAGAGACAGTAGCGACCCAGATCACTCTCTGCAATTTCCTTCTTCTCTTGCCCCTGTGTCTTTCGGGCGTTGCCGCAAGTGGCATTTTAAATTATCCACAATATGTAAGACAATTATTATCCTCGCCATTGTAAATTTGTCGTCGTATTATCCGTTGCCATTTTAATTTGCCATCGTATTATTCATTGCCGCATGTGGCATTTTCAATTATTCGGACGAGTTGAAAATAGGCTAAAATCATGTTCTCGGCGAGGCACAAACAAAGCAAATGCTAACGTTGAGTTGGGCCATGGGATCACAAGCAAACACCCTCCGTCTAGGTGCTTTAACCACATGTTAAATAGCGGCTCAACCACCATTAATGGAGAAGTTGTGAGCGCGGCGGGCGGCTGGTGGATGGAGGTCAACAAGCTCGCTTCTCGGTGAACATGCGGGCGGACTGGTCGCACGTGTCCCGTCAAGCATGTGCGGCGGACAGCTCGCATGTGTCCCATTGAGCCTATGCGGTGGACAGGTCATGAGCGTCCCGTCAAGCTAGGCGCGGAGGACTGCTCGCACATGTCGCGTCGAGCCTGCACGACGGACTTTTTGCGCTCGTCCCATCTAATCAAACAACTGCTCACACGCCACCGACTATGGTTAAATTTTGGCACAAAATACAATGAGGACCAATAAATCAGGATCGAGGTAGTACTGTCCAATAAAAAGAGGGACACGTGGTCGCACTCAAAAGGTTACAGAAACACTCACGGTTCAACAAAGACAACCGTTTGCGATAGTAAGGTGTGAGCTAATTGTTCCAAAAGGCCTATGTTGGCTATTAATGTGTGTACCTTGTCTCAAATTGGACGATTTTTTTACCACGACATGCATGTGCCATGTCATGAAACCATGCCAATTTTCATGATTTTTGGGTGAGTTTAGGATTTACCGGGATTTTAAAACCAAGATTCTCAATGTTTGAGGCCGAGCCAGGATGCCGAGACATTTGTAATTTGTTCTCATTCTTTGCATGGGACCTAAACATGCACCCAAGGACACATGTACAATTTTTCAAACCATTTTGGCGGACTAGAGCATGTGCTTGTAGTTCAGATTTGAATTGTAGACATTAAATGCCTAGAAAACTCAATTATGTATAAAAAAGGCCAAACGAACCCTGAATAATATAAAATTTCAGCACGAATCTCCTGTTATTTTGTGTTGCATGTAGAAAAAATACAAGGTGATAAGAGGCAGCGATTATCATTTCGTCCATAAGGGGGACACGTTCCCTATCAGAATCACGAGGCTTCTTCCGAGAAGCTCCGGTTTGTAAGAGGCTTGTAATCAAGCTTGCCCCAAATTGGACATTTTTTCTAGAACATATATGTGCGATGTCATGACACCATGCCGAGTTTTATGATTTTCACGTGAGTTTTGGATTTACGAGGGTTTAAAAACCGAGGTTCTCAATGTTTAAGGCCGAGCCAGGATGCTGAGACGGTTGTAACTCATTTTCATTCCTTGCATGGGACCTAAACATGCATCCAAGGACACATGTAAGCTTTTTCCAGCCATTTTGGTGCACTAGAGCATGTATTTTTAGTTCAAATTTGAATTATGCATATTAAATTAATGCTTAGAAAACTCAATTATAATGTATAAAAAAGGCCAAACGAACCCTGATTATTTAAAGCAGTTCTGGTCAACCGTCTGGCACCTATGGGTAACCACTGTGCGCACGCGTCATGCTAGCTCGTGCTTCCTTCTTTCCTAAGTTTTCCATATTAATGGTGTTATATATCCAAACACGCTATCGTTTCCCGTCACTCCTCCCATTGGTTTTCTGCTGCCAGTGTCAGTGGGCATAGAAGGCTAGGCGGCGACACATCGGTCATACCGCGGTATACCACTCCAAGAATGCCGATCCGGTGAAGCGCCGCCGTCGTCATCAACCTCCTCGACGAAGAGAACGAGCCGGAGCAGGCTGGAGAGCAAGAACGGCCATGCACCGCCGAGCTACTGCAGCGCACCGCCGAGCGTGACGGTATCAACGCGCCCTAGTGCTTGAGCAGGCGAATGTCTATACATGTGTTCGTCACTCCCATGGAGCGGAGCAAAGCGAGAGTGTCAAAGCATTGCCGCGCAAGAGCAGGAGAATGCCACCACGTATCAGTTGTGGTTTTCCGCAATTAACTAGGAAACTCTCTTGTTCTTAATTAATGAAAAGGCAAAGCTTTTGCTTCATCCGTCTAGTTTTATGTAAAAAAATGATGTAAGTTTGAATGGAAGTGGTCCGGTATGTAAAGGTTGCACACAGTTCCTAAAAGCACAAATGTGTGTGATAGTATGTAGTAGGTCCCACACGGTGACCAGCAGGAAAGGCGACGAGGTTACTCTTATCACCATGGGGCGGCTTCCCATACGCTATCCGAGTCGAATAAAATGCAGAAGTTAAGCGTGTCGGGGCTGGAGGAGTCTAAGGATGGGTGACCGGGTGGGAAGTTGCATATCTCAAGCTTCAATTGAGCACCATCATACAGTCATTACAGACATTTAGCACCTAAATGTGCCAGGAGTGACCTGACATGTCGATTATATAAACCTTGAGATCCTTGGTTTGGTAATTTGTAGAATGATGTTTTTTTTGTTATTTCTTGTTTCAAAAATTGGAGAATGATTGAGATCTGTGGGCCCACACAATCTATCACTTTGACCCAACATATGAGAAGGGTTTGACCGTGACACAATGCACCACTTTGGTGGCACCAGCCTCACAACCAGAAAGCCCCCTTGGATATATCTATAATGACGGTAATGTCGTAGCTACCTAGCTAGGGTGCTTGACCCATCTTCCACTTCATGTCGGCGGGACGGATGCATGTACTGATACTTTGGTCATACATGCATGTCGCCATGACCAACTATAAGATGGACTAGTGAAAATTTGTCGCTTGGTCAAACGACAACTTTTGTCTTATATAGATAGTACTCCTGGGAGTATGTAGTCCCATCTTCAATATACCTCATATACGCATTGATTATATCTCTTTATCATTCTCAATATGCTTCATTAAATATCCTAAGATACCCCGATACAAGTTTTGTTGAAAAAATATCATTTGCGAAGTACTTTTTGTAACATATATTTTTCACGTATAAACAAATCAGTATATACGTAAACCTTTGAAAATATGAGGCACACATGTTTTTTTCTTCATGAAACTCATTTCGAGGTATCTAATAATCTTTCTCTAATAATAAAGCACAGATTGACTCTGTGGACTCATTGTCGCAATACGCTTCTTACCGTGAATTTACACTTTCAATTTGAATTTAAAATATATATCTAAGGTGGTACTAATCTATCTGAGCCATTTTCGTCCGTAAGTAAACAAAAGCTTCGCCAATTTGTTCCTTGCCGTATATGATGTGTATTAGGGGCCTGCCCTACGCTCTTTTGGTCCTCAGCCACGGCCAGCCTAGCACTCTTCCCTTCCAATCCCAAAAAGACCAACACGTCAAGCTGCACATTATATACATGCAGCTTCGCCAAGGGCCAAGTGGCCTCCTAATCAGCCTTTTCATTTTAATTTACTATTAAAAAGATAGTCCCACATAGCTTTGTAACAATGAATCCCACCAGTTTAAATATGTGAGAAAGTTGCCTAAGAACAAGCCTTCTTGGGAATTAAATAATTGGAGGAT
Source organism: Triticum dicoccoides (assembly GCF_002162155.2). Taxonomy (NCBI): domain Eukaryota; kingdom Viridiplantae; phylum Streptophyta; class Magnoliopsida; order Poales; family Poaceae; genus Triticum; species Triticum dicoccoides. The sequence goes on along the minus strand of NC_041383.1, from coordinate 243,078,545 downwards.
GAGGCATGGATCTCTTGAAAAACAAAAGAGAGGGGTGAGCTCAGGCAGTAAGCAGCAAGCAGTGAGTAACATTCAGGAACAGGATCCGTGTTGGCTTGCATGCCATGGCCGGCTGTACATGACATCAGCCTGCGCTGCTCCCGTTTAGCCTCTGAACGCATCATGGGACTTGACAGGCTGCCATTGGAGACGCCGGATCCCTGATTTGCAAGGATTAATGTGGACACACGATTGGTGAAGGACTCTTGGTTATTCTAGATGATCATTATTATTTTTTCTCACATGGCTGAGCAACATTCAGCTTGTGGCCCGCATAAATAAACAAGATGAAATGAGTAAGGAAGGGCATGCAAGATTATACGTGAAGTTAAAGGACAGTGCTATTGATCGGCCAACTCACCTATATAGCAAGAGGTTTGGCTAATTCATTCATCTTCCCAGTTCGTACATGTTTGACGGCTTACTGATTGACACTAACCATGTGTCCGTTTTCCATGCCGAAGTCACATGTAAGAAGGCCTCAAGTCCCTCTACTGAAATCTAAGCTCAATCATAAGTTCCCGTACAAAATAGTCCAATACTCTCTCCATGAACCAATATCCCAGTTCGTACATTTTTTGAACGGCTTACCGATTGACACTAACCATGTGCTTGTTTTCCATGCCGAAGTCACATGTAAGAAAACCTCAACTCCCTCTACTGAAATCTAAGCTCAGTCACAAGTTCCCATACAAAATAGTCCATTACTCTCTCCATGAACCAATATTGCAGTTCGTACATTTTTTGAACGGCTTACCGATTGACACTAACCATGTGCCCGTTTTCCATGCTGAAGTCACATGTAAGAAGGCCTCAAGTCCCTCTACTGAATTCTAAGCTCAATCACAAGTTCCCGTACACGCCGAAGTCACATGTAAGAAGGCCTCAAGTCCTTCTGCTGAAATCTAAGCTCAGTCACAAGTTCTCATACATGACATTGCCGGGCAACCAAGCTCATTGGCTTGGAATTGAAAGACATTAATAGTTGGACCACACGACCATCGTCGATGATGGTGGCGTACAGAAGTGGCGACATGAATGGGTTGCTTGGCGCATACGAAGGTTTTAATCTCCCGTTGCAACGCACAACCTCTTTTGCTAGTTATTAATAAAGTATATTAAAAATAATGAAGAGGTATAAAAGATTCATCTATGTGGTATATGAGAAGCGGGAGTACGTACTCCCAGGAGTACACAACC
>NC_041383.1:243076048-243076767 GCF_002162155.2 Triticum dicoccoides | reverse complement strand
TGCTGGTTTTGTGGCCCCTCACGTGCGATTTTTGATAATGGTCCAATCTTGAATGACATGTGACTGGCCCTAACACGAACTAGGAGGAACCCATTCATGGCCAACACGTACCCCTCGTTATCGGTCAAAGGGATGATATATATACACCTGGCGAGCCCACAGATATGCGTGTCGTCACAAAAACCGTACAAGGGAGACGTGGTCGATTAGAGGACCCCCTGTACACTACATGCGGCCCGAAAATATGTATGGGTGGTGTGTGATGTGTTCAAATACCCAATGCACAACTTTGATGGGGAACCAACTACATTACAAACCGAACACCGTACCCGACCCCAAGCCAGGTTCAATACGTATGATGTCGGTTCCCCAACTTTGAGGCGGGGGGAGGGGTTGTCCTCCAACGCATGTGCTCAAACTTGATTTGGTCTAAAATGGCACACATAGCAATAGGAAACCGTCATGGTCAAACCCTTCTCGTATGTTGGGTCAAAGGGATAGATTGTGTGTGTATATATAGACCTTGGGGAGCCCACAGATATGTGTGGCGTCTATAAACCGCACAAAGGAACTCGATCAGAACACCCCCTATACCCTGCATGCGGCCCGAACAAAATGTATGGGTGATGTGTGATTTGTTCAAATCCCGAATGCACAACTTCGATGGGGCACCAACTACATTAGTAACATTACAAACTGAACATCGTACCCCCAACCAG
>NC_041383.1:243069430-243075859 GCF_002162155.2 Triticum dicoccoides | reverse complement strand
AGGGGGTGTCGTCCAACGCATGTGCTCAAACTTGATTTGCTCTAACATAGCACATAGAGCAAGAGGAGACCGTCATGGTCAAACCCTTCTCGTACATTGGGTCAAGGGGATAGTTTGTGTGGGCCTATAGAGATCTCGATCATTCTCCGATTTTTGAGAACAAGAAATAATGAATAAAAAAACATATTCTACAAATTACCAAAACAAGGATCCCAAAGTTTATATAACCGTCATGAGAGGTCATTACAGACACATTTATATGATAAATGTCTATAATGACCGTATCATGGCACTTTAATGAAGCTTGAGATATGCAACTTCCCACTGGGCCACCCATCCTAAGACTACTCCAGCCCCAACATGCTTAACTTCTGTGTTCTATTCGACTCAGTTAGCGAATGGGAAGCCGCCCCTTGCTGATAGGACCTGCCTCCTTGCCTTTAAGGCATTTCACGCTGGTCACCATATGGGACCTACTCCCTACTATCACACACATTTGTTCTTTTAGAAACTTTGTGCAATAGTTACATGGCCAGTGTGTTGCCGCCTAGCCTTCTATGAGGTCTGACACTGGCAGTGGGAAACCAATGGGAGAAGAGGCGGGAAACCGATGGGAGGAGTGGCGTGAAACAGTAGCGTGTTTGGATATATAACACCATTAATATGGAAAACTTAGTAAATTAGGAAGCGTGAGCCCACGACTCATGCACATAGTGCTTACCCACAGGTGACAGACGGTTGACCAGAATCGCTTTAAATATTCAGGGTTCATTTGGACTTTTTTATAAATTATAATTAAGTTTAATAAGCATTAATTTAATGTGCATAATTCAAATTAGTGCACCAAAATGGCTACTAAAATCATACATGTGTCCTTGGATGCATGTTTAGGTCCCATGCAAAGAATGGGAATGAATTACAACCATCTCGGTGTCTGGCTCAGCCTCGGACACTAAAAATCTTGGTTTTTAATTCCCCGTAAATTCAAAACTCACCCAAAAATTGTGAAACTTGTCATGGTGTCACGACATGTCACATATATGTCGTGGAAAAATTGTCCATTTTGGGGCAAGGTTTATTACAATCATCTTACAAACCGGAGCTTCTCTCAAGAAGCCTCGTGGTTCCGATAGGGAAACGTGTCCCCCTTGTGGGTGAAACGATAATCACTGCCTCTTTCCGCCTTGTATTTTTTTCTACAGGCAACATGGAACGACAGGATATTCTTGCTGAAATTTAAAATTATTCAGGGTTTGTTTGGTCTTTTTATACATTAATTGAGTTTCCTAGGCATTTAATGACCATAATACGAATCTGAACTACAAATACATGCTCTAATTCACCAAAATGACTAGAAAAATCATACATGTGTGCTTGGGTGCATGTTTAGGTCCCATGCAAGGAATGGGAATGAATTGCAATTGTATCAGCGTCCTGGATCGTCCTCAAACATTGGGAATCTCAATTTTTAAATGCCCGTAAATCCAAAACTCGCCAGAAAATCATGAAAGTTGGCATGGTGTCACGTCATGGCACATATATGTCGTGGCAAAAAATTGACCAATTTAGGCCAAGCTTTATTACAAATCTCTTACAAATTGGAGCCTCTTGCATGAACCCTCATGGTTTCGATAGGGAAACGTGTCCCCTTATGGGCGAAACGATAATCGCTCCCTCTTCTCGCCTTGTATTTTCTTCTACAGGCAACATGGAACAACAGGAGATTCACGCTGAACTTTGAAATTATTCAGGGTTCGTTTGACCTTTTTTATATATTAATTGAGTTTTTAGGCATTTAATGTCCATAATTCAAATCTAAACTACGAATACATGCTCAAGTGCACCAAAATGGCTAGAAAAATCATACATGTGTCCTTGGGTGCAAGTTTAGGTCCCATGGAAGGAATGAGAATGAATTCAATCGTCTCGACATCCTATCTCGGCCTCAAACATTGCAAATCTCGGTTTTTAAATCTCTGTAAATCCAAAACTCAGCAGAAAATCATGAAACTTGGCATGGTGTCATGACATGGCACATATATGTCATGGTAAAAGAATTGTCTAATTTGGGCCAAGCTATATTGCAAGCCTCTTACAAACCGGAGCTTCTCCCAACCCTTTGGTTCCGGTAGGAATGAGAATGAATTACAGATGTCTCGGCGTCCTGGCTCGGCCTCAAACATTGAGAATCTTAGTCTTTAAATCCTCGTAAATCCTAAACTCACCCAAAAATCATGAGACTTGGCATGGTTTCATGACATGGCACATATATGCCATGGTAAAAAAAGTCCAATTTGAGACAAGGTGCACACATTAATAGCCAACGAAGTCCTTTTGAAACAAATAGCTGACACGTTAATATCGCAAACGGTTGTGTTATATGAATCGTGTGTGTTCCGGTAACCATTTAAGTGCGGCCACGCGACCCTCTTTTCTTATGGGAAAGTACTACCTCGGTCCTTGTTCATTGGTCATCTTTGTATTTTATGCCAAAATTTAACCATACTCGGTGGCGTGCGTGCAGCTGTTTGATTCGACGAGACAAGCGCGAGAAGTCTGCCGTGTAGGCTCGGCGGGACGCGTGCAAACTGTCAACCGCGCAGGCTTGACGGAACACGTGCGAGCAGCCAAGGCCGCACATGCTCACCGGGAAGCGAGCTCTTTGACCTCCATCCACCTGCCGCCCGCCTTGCTCACAACTTCTCCAATCATGGCGGCTGAGCCGCTGTTTAACACGTGGTTAATTAAAGCACTTGGACGGAGGGTGTTTGCTTGTGATCCCATGGCCGCGTTCAATGTTAGCATTTGCTTCATTCGTGTTTTCAACTCATATTCCGGATAATTCAAAATGCCACATGTGGCAATGGATAATACGATGACAAATAAAATGGCAACGGATAATACGATGAAAAATTTACAATGGCACGGATAATAATTGTCTTACATATTCCGGATAATTTAAAATGCCACATGCAGCAACGCCCGAAAGACATGGGGGCAAGAGAAGAAGGAAATCATAGACAATGATCTGGCCACTACTGTCTCTACTTCTCGATGGATCGCTGGGTCACGAGATCCTCCAGCTCCTTCAATTCCTCATGACTTTGCTTGAACCAGGTGGAGGAATCCATGGCTGTCAAGCAAAGTCGTGAGGAATTGAATAAGGAGCTGGAGATCTCGTCGCACGGTGATCCATCAAGGAGTAGAGACAATAGCGATCCAGATCATTGTCTGCGATTTCCTTCTTCTCTTGCCCCCGTGTCTTCCGGGCGTTGCCGCATGTGGCATTTTAAATTATACAAAATATGTAAGACAATTATTATCCGCGCCATTGTAAATTTGTTGTCGTATTATCCGTTGCCATTTTATTTTGTCGTCGTATTATTCGTTGCCGCATGTGGCATTTTAAATTATCCGTAATATGAGTTGAAAACACGAACTAAGCAAATGCTAATGTTGAGCAGGGCCAAGTGATCACAAGCAAACACCCTCTGTCCAGGTGCTTTAATTAACCGCATGTTAAACAGTGGCTCGGCCACCATTAATGGAGAACTAGTGAGCGAGGTGGGCGGCTCGTCGATGGAGGTCAAAGAGCTCACTCCCCGATGAGCATGCGCGGCGGACTGCTCGCACATGTCCTGTCTAGCCTGCATGGCCGACAGGTCACACATGTCCCGTCGAGCCTGTGCGGTGGACAGGTCGCACGCGTCCCATCAAGCCTGTGCGGCAGACTGCTTGCACGCGTCCCGCTGAGCCTGCATGACAGAATTCTCGCGCTTGTCCCGTCTAATCAAATGGTTGCACGCACGCCACCGATTATGGTTCAATTTTGGCACAAAATACAAAGAAGACCAATGAACCAGGACCGAGGTAGTACTCTCCCAGAAAAAGAGGGACGCGTGGCCACACCTAAATGGTTACAGGAACACAGGCGATTGAAATAATACAACCGTTTGTGATATTAACGTGTCAGCTATTTGTTTCAAAAGGACTTCGTTGGCTATTAATGTGTACGACTTGTCTCAAATTGGACGATTTTTTTACCACGACATATATGTTCCATGTCATGAAACCAGGCCAAGTTTCATGATTTTTGGGTGATTTTTGGATTTATTAGGATTAAAACCGAGATTCTCAATGTTTTGGGACAACATGACACTTATAATCCATTCTCATTCCTTCAATGAGACCTAAACATGCACCGAACGACACATGTATGGTTTTCCACCCATTTTGCTGCACTAGAGCATGTGCTTGTAGTTCAAATTTGAATTATGGACATTAATACCTAGAAAACATAATTAATATATAAAATGGCCAAACGAACCCTGAATATCTTCAATATTCAGCACGAAACTCCTGTTATTTTATGTTGTCTGTAGAAAACAAAATACAAGGCGAGAAGAGGCAGCGATTATCGTTTCGCCCACAAGAGGGGCATGTTTCCCTACCGAAACCACGAGGGTTGCGAGAAGCTCCGATTTGTAATAGGCTTGTAATAAAGCTTGGCCCAAGTTGGAATTTTTTTACCACGACATATATGTGTCATGTCGTGACACCATGCAAAGTTTCATGATTTTCAAGAGAGTTTTGGATTTATGGAGATTTGAAAACTGAGATTCCCAATATTTGAGGCCGAGCCAGGACGCCGAGACGGTTGAATTCATTCCCATTCCTTCCATGGGAACTAAACATGCACCCAAGGACACATGTACGATTTTTCTAGCCATTTTGATGCACTGGAGCATGTATTTGTAGTTCAGATTTTAATTATGGACATTAAATGACTAGAAAACTCAATTAATGTATAAAAAGGCCAAACAAACCCTGAGTAATTTCAAAGTTCAGCACGAATCTCCTATTGTTCCATGTTGCCTGTAAAAAAGTACAAGGCGAGAAGAGGGAGCGATTATCATTTCACCCATAAGGGTGACATGTTTCCCTACCAAAACCATGAGGGTTCTTGCGAGAAGCTTCGGTTTGTTTGAGGCCGAGCCAGGATGCTGAGACGGTTGTAATTCATTCACAATCCTTGCATGGGACCTAAAGATGCACCCAAGGACACATGTATTATTTTTCTAGCCATTTTGGTGCACTGGAGCATGTATTTGTAGTTCATATTTGAATTATGGACATTAAATGCCTATAAAACTCAATTAATGTATAAAAAGGCCAAACAAACCCTGAATAATTTTGAATTTCTGCATGGATATCCTGTTGTTCCATGTTGCCTATAGAAAAAAATACAAGGTGAGAAGAGGTAGTGATTATTGTTTCACCCACAAGGGGTGCACGTTTCCCTATCGGAGCCATGAGGCTTCTTGAGAGATGCTCCGGTTTGTAAGAGGTTTGTAATAAAACTTGCCCCAAAATGGAATTTTTTTCCACGACATATATGTGCCATGTCGTGACACCATGCCAAGTTTCATGATTTTTGGGTGAGTTTTGGATTTACGGGGATATATAAACTGAGATTCTCAATGTCCGAGGCCAAGCCAGACGTCGAGATGGTTGTAATTCATTCCCATTCTTTGCATGGGACCTAAACATGCATCCAAGGACACATGTATGATTTTGGTAGCCATTTTGGTGCAATAATTTTAATTATGCACATTAAATTAATGCTTATAAAACTTAATTATAATGTAGAAAAAAAGTCCAAACGAACCCTGAATATTTAAAGCGGTTCTGGTCAACCATCTGGCACCCATGGGTAAGCACTGTGTGCATGCGTCGTGCCAGCTCGTGCTTCCTTCTTTACTAAGTTTTCCATATTAATGTTGTTATATATCCAAACATGCTACCATTTCCAGCCACTCCTCCCATCGGTTTCCCGCCTCTTCTCCCATCGGTTTCCCACTGCCAAGTGTTAATGCTCATAGAAGGCTAGGCGGCGACACATCGGCCATGTAAATATTGCACACAGTTTCTAAAAGCACAAAGGTGTGTGATTGCAGGGAGTAGGTCCCATACGGTGACCAATGTGAAATGCCTTAAAGGCAAGGAGGCAACTCTTATCAGCATGGGATGGCTGCCCATTCGCTAGCCGAGTCAAATAGAACGCACAAGTTAAGCATGCTAGGGCTGGAGGAGTCTAAGGATGGGTGACCCGGTGGGAAGTTGCGTATCTCAAGCTTCATTAAAGTGCCATGATATGGTCATTGCATACATTTATCATCTAAATGTGTCTGTAGTGACCTGTCATGATGATTATGTAAACCTTGGGATCCTAGTTTTGGTAAATTGTAGAATATTTTTTTTCGTTATTTCTTGTTCCTCAAAAATCGGAGGCCCACACGATCTATCCCTTTGACCCAACATACAAGAAGGGTTTGACCATGGCGGTTTCCTCTTGCTCTGTGTGCCATCTTAGACCAAATCAAGTTTGAGCACATACGTTGGATGACACCCCTACCCCCCCCCCCCGCC
>NC_041383.1:243061339-243068839 GCF_002162155.2 Triticum dicoccoides | reverse complement strand
CGTACGTCTTTAACCTTGCTAGGGGGTACGATGTTCGATTTGTAATGTTACTGATGTAGTTGGTGCCCCATCAAAGTTGTGGATTGGGGATTTGAACAAATCACACACCACCCATACATTTTTAGGGCCGCATGCAGGGTATAAGGGGTCTTTTGATCGAGCACGTCTCTCTTGTGTGGTTTATAGATGACACACATATCTGTGGGCTCCCTGAGGTCTATATATATCATCCTTGACTGATAACAAGGGGGCCCACACAATTTGTCCCTTTGACCAACATAGGAGAAGGGTTTGATCATGATGGTTTCCTATTGCTATGTGTGCCATGTTAGACCAAATCAAGTTTGAGCACATGTGTTGGACGACCCCTCCCCTCTGCCTCGAAGTTGGGGAACCAGTATCGTACGTATTGAACATGGCTTGGGGTACGATGTTCGGTTTGTAATGTAGTTGGTGCCCCATCAAAGTTGTGCATTGGGGATTTGAACACATCACACACCACCCATAAATATTTTCGAGCCGCATGCAAGGCATAGAGGGTCTTCTAATCGACCACGTCTCCCTTGTGTGATTTTTTGTGACGACACACATATCTGTGGGCTCCCGGGGGTCTATATATATCATCCCTTTGACCGATAACAAGGGGGGTTGGCCATGAATGGATTCCTCCTAGATCGTATTAGGGCGGGCCACTGTCACATGTTAGAGAAAAGTTCGAGCTCATGCATTCTCAATATTCCCTCCCACACGCTTGGATTCGTGGGTTGGGCCGACACTGTACCCTATGTATTTCATCCTTAGTTACCTGGCTTTTATGGTGGTTGTCCATATCGAGAGGCAGGAACCACATCTAAATTGTACATTATTTGATATGGAAAACACATCACCGCTTCCAACATACATCATTTTGGGCCGCATGCAGGCGGTGCTGGTTTTGTGGCCCCTCTCGTGCGATTCTTGATGATGGTCCAATTTATTGGCCCAAGCAGTGCATATATGTATCTGGGCTATTCTGTTACGTGTAATAGAATATTATTCTGTTACCCTTTTTGAACTGACGGTTTCAGGTGGTTGTACTGATGTTTTCGAAGCGGCTGAACTCATGCTTTCAGTTTTGTTTAAAACATCGTCTTCTTTAGTTCAAAAACTTTTTGTAATTTTTTTGTCGGAACGAGGCGTGTAATATATCGTTGGAAAGCTCTTGACAACCATATTTCAAGTATATTGAACGTTTTTTAAAATCATTAAGGTTTAAGAGCAGTTTTGAAAAAACCATTTTTTTCAAAACTGAAAACGTGAATCGTATTTTGGACTCAATTTTCAAACGGTTTGCCGGAATTGAGCAAATAAGATGGCCTTGGAAAGCTGGTGAAAATCCGCATCTTCCATATATGTATTATTTTTTCTAATTCTATATGATTTAAAATTATTTTGAAAAACGATGAAATTCTGGGCGAAACGTATTTTCGCGATTTTTTGCAAACGGTTTGTCGGATTGAAAATGCGCAACTTTTTTGTATATAAATATTTTTCTAATTCCTTATGGTTTAAAAACGAATTCGAATATGGTCAAATTTGATTTTTAACGCGATTTTTCAAAAACATTTGTTGAAATATGGCAAATAATATACCGTTGGATAGCTATCGAAAATGCGAAACTTAGTCATGTTGAACGTTTTCTCTACTTCGCAACCGTTTAAAAGTAATTTTGAATACGGCATGACAGATCCTGGTAATTTCTCGTCTGAAAAACAGAATAGTCGTACTGATATATGTGTACGTTTGTACTGAGCTACTTTTTGTAGACTAATTTTGAATGGTTCCGAAAAAGGGTACTTGTACTGATGCTTGCATGGGTTTGTACTAAGCGTGTTTTCACTAACTAGACTTTGCTCTATTTTGCTCATCAGTTTTCAATTGTTTATTGTATCGGCGCCCCTGTACTTGCATGGTTTATATCATCGAACTGAATGATAAATTTTTTCAAAAAAAATGTTTTTTTATTCTTTATTGAACTAATTTTTTTACAATGATGTTTTGAACTTCTCTTATTTTACGACTTGTACTTTTCTCATTTGAATTGCATGGGGTTTCTTTTTGCTTGAACTTTTACAAGTTGAATTTCTGTCATTTCTTTTATTCCGAACGAACCACCATTTTTAACTTGTACTGATCAATATTTTTAATTCAACCATATTTCTTTCTAGAACGGACGAATGTATGTTCGAGAAAACGAGTACTTGAACGGATGTATGTATGGTTTTGTATTGAGCGTGTTTTCACATCCTGAGCGTGTTTTGTGACGATATTCTGGACTTCTCTCATTTTGAACTCAGCTCCTTAGTGACCGGCCACAAAACAAGAAGTTGTACTGTTGAGCAGAGCTCCTTGAGCGACCGGCCACAAAACAAGAAGTTAAGTTGTACTGTTGAGCAGGATGTCCTCGACCCCGACCGCGTAAGTACTTAGTATGACGATGTATTAGTACTTAGTATGAGACACGTTGTGTTGTTTTCCTGTCAGAAAAAACAGAGTACTTGTACTGATGTATTTTTCATAGAGTAACTTTGAAAGGTTCAAAAAAAAGTACTTGAACGGATGTCAGTATGAATTTGTACTGAGCATGTTTTAACATACTAGACTTTACTCCGTTTTTTCTGTATGGTTTTCCTCCTAACTTTTCTATTCAACTTTTCTTTTCAACGGTTCACGGTATCTTTTTGTTTGAGATTTTTTCCCAACCTCATCTGGGATGTCATGTTGAACTTACAACTTTTTTAATTAGAAATATTTTATGTTTTTACAATGCCAAAGCTAGCAAATAGTAGGACATTCACCCAAGTTTCTTAATCCAAACTGATTATTCTTTTTAATTTGAACTAATCATCCGTTTTTATAAATCCAATTTAATCATAGTTTTTAATTCGAACTAAATTTTAAATTCAAACTGACCATTTTATTATTAGTTTGAATTGATCATTGTTTTTAATACGTACCGATTAATTGATTTTTATGTAAACCACTTCTTTCATTCTCGGACGCACATCAAACGGGCATGTATACCTTTCTTTAAAGAAGTAGCAAACCATATCATAGACAGAAAATTTTCCAGACATATATTACATGAATGACATGTACACCACACCTGCTGCACATTTTCATAGATGAATGACATATACACCACACCGACTACACATTTTCATATTATCCATATCACCCACCGCAACACAAAAATCATAGGCCTATTCTCCTACACAGCAAATGTTCAAGCACACTCACATGACAACAATAATAATCATCAGAAAAATAAAGTGCAGACAAGTGTCGAATGATAAGGGTCACATGGATGCCATTCATAGATAGAAATGTAGGCAATACAAAAATAACTCACAAAAAGCATAACAGAGAGAAGAGAGGACAAAATCACTACTGATCAGTGGCAATCTTTGTGGTTTATCTCACTTCTTGCACAACATGAAGACGTGCTTGATGCTAGCTATAACGAGAGGGCAGTTAAACTTGAGGAAACAATGACACATAGTTCTGCAGAGCCATGGACGGAGAATCTCTTCATTGTTTGTCTGCAGCAATGTCTTGAACTTAGGCGTACACGAGTAGTAGAACTTCTTGGTTATCCAGACTTGCACTGAGGCATTTCACCGAATATATAACATGCACATTTGGTAGGGGGTGGAGGGGCTATGCGATCTGGACGGAGGAGCTCTTCAGTGGTGAATTTACTTGTTCTTTGTCATTCAGAAGTACATGTGACCAGCAAAGTTTAGGTTATAAAGAGATATGGAACCAAGACAAGAGAACAAAATATGAACTTGAGGTGCATATGTATACTCTCAAGGCTAATTCAAAATCTGAAATTGAATTGAATTTACGTTTCCAACCAATATTGCTGCTGACTACATCAGTCAGCAGTACAACTATGATATGTGTAGAGTATAGTATACTTATAGTGCCGGATTAGAACTGGACACGGTGGAACGTGGTGACCTCCCGCCTGCAAATTGGATGAGCCTGACTGCTAGAGTTCATATCGATGTTTTTGAAACACGGTGACCTGGACATGAACTGAATAGCTGAGCTTCACGGGACAACACCTTCGGACTTAGCCGAGGGATAATTTTCTCAAAACTGAACCTTTTTGCGTCTACTATTGTTTTTGCAGAATGGACTTCTGTTTTTATGCACTTGAATTGTTATAGTTTTTCAAAATAGAACTTTTTTCTTTTAAGTACCGACACTGCAAAGACACAAATCTATCATGAAAAAACGACCACAACTACTAGCACTAGAAAAACACATATTGACTCTGTAAGGCAGATACTACAAGACACACCCATTCCTCAATTGCAAATTTGCAATACATAGTTACATACTACATCAAGGTGATATCTCTGTACATACAAACTTTATGGAAGGTGAACTCACAATTTTTCTTTTTGAACTTTGTTTCTTTTTTATTCAAACTCATACAAACTTTGACCATGTACTTGTGTGATTTTATTTTCAAACAATACACGACAAGAGCTTTATTTACATTGTCGATACATGTCCAACCATTTCATTTCTGGAAAGCAAGCAAACATCTTTATCCTATTTATATAACCCAATTTTTTTGTAGAAGTGAAGCACATAATAGAGCAAAAACTAGAAGCTGGATTACAAACAGTATTAGAAGTTTAGTGCGGAGCAGCAGCAGTACGGATATGTAGAAGTTCTAGAATGTGATACAAAAAATGAAGTAGCTTGGTCTGGTTAGTACTACCTTAACAAGATACATGTAGAAGTTATTATTGTTGGGCTTACTTCATGCATTAAATTGTACACCATAGTGTCTTGTGTGTACGAAGTCGTCGGGCTGCACGTCAAGCCACGATGTGCAGACAAGTGGTGTCGAATGATTCGGTATCGGCGTGCTGGGAGCATGGCATTTCTGCAATCATAATTTTTTACCATTGATTTCTTCAACAGTAGGTACAGAATCACCAAAATCTTGCAACTTCTATGTCTACAACGGGTGAAGCCAGAGGAGTGGGGTGACATCCTCGATGGCTACCTGCACGCAGTGCAAGAATATGTTTTTGTTTAAGTTCAGAGAACAAATGCATTTAAGTAACAATAAAACAAGGTTCAGTTTCGGCTGCTGCACACTTTGTGTCCTCAGTTACTTTCATCTAATTTGTTACTGCATCCATGTTATAATTATCAAAGTAATATCATAATGATAGTGCACTGTTTTTTGTCGGCCTGCAAGATGCTCAAGGACCAGGACAACATGTAGTTTCAGAATTACAGATTGTGGTTTGCACTTTTGTTGAGAACGGGTTTGAACTTTTGTTGTACATGGTGCAAGGAGGATTTCTGAGACCGGGTTAGAACTTTTTGTTATACATATTTTGCATCATTTTTATATCACTACATGCAAGTACATAGCAAATTTTGTTTCTGAAAGGCATATTCTCTAACAAAAAATACATCGTAGCCTATGAATGCCAGCCCATGGAATCTAGTCACCAGAAATAATTTCTGAACTTTAAGCACAAATAATCATACTAAGTATGTTGGCACTACAATATGGAATTCTACTATCAAATTCAGCAATGAATTTACTAACAAGCCAGTAAATTTAACAATGTATAAACTACGAGATTCATAAACCACACAACAAAAACTAGGAGCATGTGTGGTAACTCAAACCATATGGTTTTGTAGGAAGCATGGCATGGTAGAGCAAAACAAAATCAAACGCAGTGGTCAGCTATAGGATGTTTTTGTGACCATGTTTTAGCTACGAGAGAGCAACAACATCATTACATCATGAGAGAGAGGATGCAGCATCAACAGTCCAGGAGAAAGATGAGAGCAGAGCCGAAGTAAATATGTTTTGAGGAGATGAACTGACCAGGATTTAAATGAACTCCCACTAGCAATAATTTTTGTACTTCTCATGTAGTACTACATGGACTTGTTGTAAAATACATGGACCATGTAGTAATTTTGAAGTTAATTATATGATCATCTCAAGTAGAGCTCAAGTTGGACTGAAAGCTCATGTTGGAATGAAACCCACTCGATAACTGAAACTCCTAGGGTGAGGGGTGGGATCCAGGGTGCTGCTGGCAATGAACGTCCTGGGGTGGTGGCGTTGAACGGCCTGGAGTGGTGGCTGTGAACGGCCAGGGTGCTCCGGCGGCAGAGCCCCATCGGGAGATGGAGATGCAATCAAAACTTCAGAGACAATTTTACTCCATTTTCTCCTGTGGCACATCCTTACCTAATTAGAATAGAGATATGTTTTGTCACGGGGGTTTGCATATGGATGAACTGACTGATCCATTTTTCTTGTACCGAAGCTTGCTTCCAGAAATTTAAGACAACGCAAATTTATCTACAATATGGACATTTAGTATAGTCTGAACTGAACTTTTTGGCACTTTTTGCACTGAGGTAATAGTAGTGAACCTGTGATGAAGAATAGAATTCAAAAAGAAATTTTTTGGAGGTGGAATAAGACGTCGGAGATCGGGTGGACTGGCTACACCTCCTCCTCTGGACCGATTGCTCCGGCGAAGTGGAGCTGATGAAGGCGGAGATCATGAGCAGCGCCGGGATTTGGCAGCTCCAGGGAATCCCAGCGACTTGTTGTGCATCTCTAATAGCTAGGGGTAAAAGAGGCAATGACTTGAAATATAAATCTCCAAATAAAGATATAACAGAAGGATCGAAGGAATTAACCACAAGCAAGTAGATGGGAAAATCAGCCAATGATGAAGCGAGCTAGCAATCATCCATCAAGATGCTTTTTTTGGCTCGCTAAGCTTGACTGGGGAGGAGCTGTACTTGTTGCAACATCACTACTTGAACTGGTGTGAGTCCAAACCTGGACGGATGGGGCAGGAGGGAGACGGTCGAGCGCGATGATCACTGATCAGTTCACACAGGAATATGAACAAAGTGCATACGATGGAACATACTCCAATTTTCTGAGGTTCTTCTCATCCAAGCTTCAAGAAAGAACAAAATCAAAGATACGAAATTGGACCATACGACAAATCACTTGAGAGAGAGAGAGAGGTGCCCTGCATCTGGCTATCTGATAGACCCATGGCGGAGCATGAGGGTGGACTGCCGAGCTACAGTTTTCTGCACTATCACATTGGGATGCTGGGTAGGAGGATGATGGCCGGGTGCGCCGTGCCTCGCTGGGAGCAAGGAAGAGGAGGAGGAGGCTGGGGTGTGCTTGACGTGGTACGATGCGACAGGAGGTGGTAGGAGGAGGAAGAAGGTCAGGCGCATCACAGAGATTTGGTTGCAGGAGCGCGGCGATGGGGCGCATGTCCGGGAGGTGCGCTACGGCGGGCGCATGGCTGGGGGGTGGTGCGCGGCGGCGGGCGCCATGGCAGGGAGGTGGTGCACGGCGGCGGGCGCCATGGTCGGGAGGTGGTGCGCGATGGTGGGCGCCATGGTTGGGATCAACGACGGTAC
>NC_041383.1:243055946-243061070 GCF_002162155.2 Triticum dicoccoides | reverse complement strand
GGAGGAGGCCGGCCGGAGGCGCGCTGGAAGGAGGCCGGCCGGTGGCGCGGTGGGGAGGAGGTCGGGCGGCGGTGGGCATGGGGAGGAGGTGGTAAGAAGGATCTGCGGGGGGATCAGGGTAGTTTTCTTCTTTTGGGCCGGCCGCGCCTTATAGGGACCGAGGGTAACAGAATAATATTCTGTTACCGATAACAAAATAGTCCAGCCCTATATATATATATATATATATATATATATATATATATATATATATATATATATATATATATATATATATATATATATATATAGACAGTCTATTCTGCTAATAATATAGAGACGGTCTATCCTGCTAATATTAGCAGAATAACTATTCTGCTCACCACTTCCGTACTGCACGCTGAACGCAAGTGCACGTCATTCTTTGAACCAAGTGTGCTGCAGTACTCACACTAGTGAACTTCTCGTCGAAAAAATATTGCACGCGTCATTTTTTCGGTACTGTTTTCACTCTAATATTTTAACCGTTTATCGGAATGAGGCGTGTAATATACCGTTAAAAATTTATGGATTAGGCGCAACTTCGATATGTTGAACACTTTCCGAGATTCCACACGGTTTAGAGCAGTTTTGAAAATGGTGCGGCCCATGACGAGTGGCGGCGAGCGGTTTTTCGTGATTTCTTCTAAACCACTTGTCGGAATGAAGCAAACGATATGCCGTTGGATAGATATCGTCGAGGCGCATCTTTTTCATATCTATCATTTTCTCTAATTCGTTACGGTTTAAGAGCAGTTTCAAATTTACTAAATCGCGAAATTCTGTTTTTCAAAAAAAATTCAAATTTTCGGTACTGTTTTCGCTCCAGTTTTCTAACCGTTTGTCGAAACAAGGCGCGTAATATACCGTTGAAAAGCTATGGTCGAGGCTCAACTTTCATATGTTGAAATGTTTTTGAGATTCCTTACGGTTTTTAGTTTATGTTGAAAATCGTGCGGCTGGCGACGAGAGACAGCGGCCGTTTTTCGTGAAATTTTTACAAACCGCTGGTCAAAATGTTTCAAGTCATATGCCGTTGGAAAGATATCGACGAGATGCAACTTTTTCATGTAGAACACTCTCTCTAATTCCTTACGGTTTAAGAGCGGTTTTGATTTTACCGAAAAGCGGACACTGGTTTTCGCAAGACCAAAATCGACGTGTGTACTTCATCAGACAGAAGAACGCACTGCTTCAAACGGAAACCGCAGTGCAACAGACAGTCAAGTGAACTTCATGATTTCTTTTTGTCAGACATAAACTTTCTCGCACAAGTTTTTGTTGTCTTTTTTTCAACTTTTTTTTCGAATGAGAGTGGACCACAACACTTCCGAAAATGAACCGCAACACTACCAAAAGTGAACCTCATGAGTTTTTGTTGTCTTTATTCATACTTATTAATATTTTACGTGCATTGACCAAGCGAGTGGACCAGAGAGACCGAACGAGTGAACTACATCTAATATAGAAGCGAGCTTCTTTGAGATATTTTTTCCTTTTTGTTGTCTTTTTCATACTTATTAATCTTTTACGTGCATTGACCAAGCGAGTGGACCACAGGGACCTAACGAGTGAACTACATCTAATATAGAAGCGAGCTTCTTTGAGATATTTTTCCCTTTTACAAGTAGGACAAGTGAACCGCGAAGAAGTTTTATAAAAAACTGCATGAGACAACAAAGTGAGCTTCAAAGCCACATCTATTTGATAAAGACACAGTGGGCTGCATCATTTCCTTTTTACCATGAAACAAGTGAACAACACTTTGTTTCTTCCTTATTAAATGCAATGAACCACAAGACTCCTTAAAGTGGGCTGCATCCATTGATGTTTCTCTTGAAGAATGACCCATTAATGCTTGTTGAAATTTACTTCTCAAAAAATATTTTTTACACAAAATACATCATATCCCAACCAAATACATTTGATAGACACAAAAAACCACAAAAAACAGATTAAACTGCATGCCGCTTGCTCCGAGTTGCACGCCACACAAGAGGGGTCGACTACATTGCAGTCACATGGCCGGTGAACCGCATGATGTGGACCGGCGAACTACACCATGCATTGGGGGAGGGCTCGCCGATACATGACCCATGAAATATGAAAAACCAACAAAAATGTCCTGAACTTCAACCGTGCCGTAGCCACACCGCATCTTCTGCTGTTGGGAAGAAGAGAACCACAACAGATCCCAGTAGTGAAAAAAAGAGCAGTAAATTGAGATGCCACGGGAACTTCTCCCGTCACGGCTCTCCGAAACTTCACTGCAGCGAAGACGAAATGGACTGCAGCTGCACGCAAAAAAGATAGCAAGTGCACTAGCATCAAACCGCATCATGATTGCGCCTGAGCTGCACGGGGCCATCGAACTGCAGAAGCCAAAAAATTTGCCGATGCCTGTTGATGAGCTGCTTGAGGGCTCGCGGTGCACTTCTCCAAGGCTTGCGTTGCACTGCTCCAGGGATCCAGATGGACGGCACGGCACGGCTCGAGCTGCAAGGGGATGGTGTGGTCGCACTGGAGGTGGGGACTGGCTGGGGGAAGGGCGACGGGCGGTTGGCCATGGATCTGGCCTAGGGTCAAAGGAGGAAGGCGAGCTCGTGGCGGTCAGCGGCATGCCTGGATCGGTCGTCTGCTGCCGGATCCCATCGCTGGTGGCGTTGCGGGATCCTATGGATCCGACACCAGGCAGGCGCTCCGGCCGGAAGCGGTGGGTCAGGGGTGGGGCGCGCGGCCGGGGCGGGGTAGGGGCGACACGCGCAGGGGCGAGGTCGGGCAGGGCGCAACTGGTACGAGGTGGGGCGACGCGTGACCGGGGCGAGGTCGGGCTGCGCGCAGCTGGTATGGGGTGGGACGGCGCGTGACCGGGGCGGGGCGGGGCTGCACCAGGGGATGATGGTGGGGCTGCGCGGGCCGGTGCGACAGCGGAGGTAGAAGGTGGCCGGGGAGGAAGGTTGGTTTCGGTCTGTACGGGTGGGCTCGATGGGGAAGAAGGGAGAAGGGAGGGCCTCAGCTGCTGGCCGGGACGGCAGAGCTCGGTGGGGGTTGGTCTGGGCGGCGAGGGAGGAAGCCGGCGGTGGCGCGGGGTGGATTCAGGAGAGGAAGAACGTGGGTTGGCTGTTCGGCGGCGGCGGCGCGTGGCCTTGCCGGCCACGGGGGAAGAAGGTGGGGTGGTTGGGATTAGGGGTGGGTTTGTGTGGAGGAGAACGTGAGGTCATGGGGAGGGTGGATTTGTTCTTTTAATTTGGTTGCGACAGGTTGGCTATGTGGTGCGCGTTGGCAAGTGTTAGCAGAATAAGCGTTTTGGTGTGTAGAATAAGGTCTTAAAGGGTGTTATCATAATAGACCCACCCTATATATATATATTATATATTATATTTTTTATATTGTGTGCGGGTAACTTTAACTTTGAAAGATGGTCGTTGGATGAGGCGAATCCGATGGTCCAAAGATGGCAAATTTGAGCACTACTGGCCATTAGATATCATCTAGATTCCACCAGATTTTGCCACATGTATAATCTAGAAGACTCCATGGTTGAACTTAAGCATAATGCACAAACATCAAAACACAAGCACTTCTTCTTTGTTCTAGAATCTTCCGTATCAGAATTGCCCAAATGTTTTTCTACATGATTTGCCATTATTTGTTTTTACTTTATGTCTTACAATGCACAATTCCATGAATCTTAAAATAGATTAGCTTTCTTATAAAAACTAGATGATTTTGAATGAAATGAACTATAAGAATTAAACGAACATCTACATCATGCATATATAACTCAAAGATTACATGCTATAATGTGGTATTTATTCATAATTTGGTTGCCAAATCTCATGCGTGCAATGCACGTGTACCTTACTCTAGTCTAAATGGTGTTTGTGTGTGTGTTGTGCGTGTTGAGGTGCAAATTGTCTTTTTTTGGGTACACGTTAAGCTTGTTCTTCCGAAATTTCAAATCGCGCCTTGTTATGCCGAAAATTCAAGCTAGCGTCTTTGTCGTGCTGCGAAACTCACGCCTCTTCAGCCCGCGCCTTGTTAGACCGAAATATTTAAGATATATCTTTGTCTCATTGTGCTTCGAAAACTCCCTCCATCTCAACCCACGCCTTGCTATTCCGAAATTACAACGCGCGCGAAAACTCCAACCTCCTGTGAAATCCCGACACGCAAAATTCCCGTGGTACCCCTGAAGCGAAAGAACCGCCTCAAATCGGTGGGGGTACTTTCATAACTTACCCCACATTTTGGACAAGCGCGTCCCTAAGCCATGGTTCCCCACTGCCATCCCATCCGCCCACCCATTCGTACACCGAGGCCGCGAAAACCCGTGACGAAGCCCCACACCCTGCTTCGTCCGCCACCCAACCGAAGCCTCTTCCCCGACGACGTCGTCCACAACAACACCTCGATGTCCCTCATCCACCGTATCGGATGAGGATCTGTCGTCGATCTCGTCGTCCTGCTGGTTCAGCCACCCCGTCCTCCACCTCCAAGGAGCTGCCCCGACGTTCCCCTCGTCTTTTGCGCCACCTCCATTCCCACAGCGCCGTCTTCACCTGCACCACCAGAAGAGCATCATCATCACCGTTTCCTCGGATGAAGCTGCGGCCTAATCGACGCCACCAAAGAGGTTGTACACTAATCGCCGCATTTTCTTCTTGATTCGATCTCATGGTGCTGCCGGCGCTCGGTCCCGAGCCGACACGGCGTGGCTCCATCCACGGTGGTGTCACCGGCCACTTCCTCAACGGCGTCACTCCCTCGGCGGCGACGACCACATCAATAGGAGCTGCTACTGCTTTAGCTCCCGCTCACACTGCTGCTCTGCTCTTGCTCTCGATCCCCTGCCTGGTCTACTCTTGCTATTGCTCTTGCTCGTGCTGCTGCTCTTGCTCTTGCTCTTGCTTGCGATGCTGCTCTGATTTAGCTACACTTCAGTCGACTGAATCGACTTTTGGGTTAGTCGATTTTTAGGGGGTGGGGGGCTCGCCAGGGTGAAGGAAGAACCAGCCACAGCGGGGAGGGGGCTCGTCAGAGAGGTACCCCACTATCTATCTTAGGGTTCAGGTTGGGGGCGGTGGTCGCCGACGGTGGCGGGGC
>NC_041383.1:242932178-243055438 GCF_002162155.2 Triticum dicoccoides | reverse complement strand
GGACGGGGCGGCGGCGGACCGGCGGTGGGGAGTGTTTTCGGGGCGGGCGGGGCGGCGCACCGCCGACCGCGGGCAGCGAGGGGCTGCTGTTTGGCCGGTGGTGGCTGGCGGCTCAGGGGGTGGAGGTTGAAGATGAACCACATGCCCTTGATTTCATATCCAATGGCTGCAAAATCGACTGACCAGAGATGAAAAAGTCAGTCGACCGACGCGTAGCCTCACCTTGCTAGTGCGTTCAGTTTCGACAGCAAAATTCAGTTTCGACAGCAAAATTCAGTTTCGACAGTTAAGTTCAGTTTCGACAGTTAAGTTTAGTTTCGACAGTTAAATTCAGTTTCGACAGTTAAGTTCAGAGATGAGCGGCTGATGTATTTTACATCTAGCACTTTGTGGTTATGTATTTTACGTCATGTATTGGAGATGATATTAGAATTCCACTCCGGTTAACCTTGTCTCTCTTGTCCTGCTTCAGCCTCGGCATCGTACAACTCACCGGAGCTGCTCCAACGACGAAACCCTCCATCACAGTGTAGTAGTACCTCGGGCTCCATCTCCAGACGCCTAAGATCTTCTTCCCCTCCTCCGACAGCCAAGTCAGCCGGAGCATCCTCACCGGCCAACCCAATCACGCTGAGATCAACATGGCTTCGCCAAAGAGGTTGTGCACT
Source organism: Triticum dicoccoides (assembly GCF_002162155.2). NCBI lineage: Eukaryota > Viridiplantae > Streptophyta > Magnoliopsida > Poales > Poaceae > Triticum > Triticum dicoccoides. Next base: position 243,054,770 of record NC_041383.1, on the reverse strand, counting down.
TGTTGCATCTCTTTTTTACTCTACATGTTATATATATTGTCCACTGAGCACTCATAGTAATGGGAAATACGATTATTTTATCCTACTATATGACAAGCAGTGAGGTACCAGGCAACTTAGCTATCCGTGATGGACTCTCTTGAATGCCATCATTATTTATCTCTGCGCGTTTGAGCTGTGCATTTGTCGATGGGCCTGGGAGTTGAGCTAGTATGGCAGTGGCCTGGGTCCAAAGTAATAGAAGTAGCACAAAAACATTTTTTTAGTGTAGGATTTTCCTTGCTCAAGCCTGCCTACTAGAATCGCCAGTGCTTGAAAGGAAAAGTGAATGAAAAACATAGGAATTGGAAACTTTCCTATGGTACTACTTTTCATGAATTTGGTGCAAAGGAATGGAGCAAAGGAACACTGTAGGATTTGTTCCTTTAGTGTCGCCTTGAAAGAAAAACCGTAGGAATTCTTATTTCCACTTGTCCTCCTTTTCGCATTCCTATTCATCAAGCACAAGACTACGAGATAGCAGCATAAAAGCATTATAACCATACATTTTCTTGTGGTTTGACTTAATCTCACCATGCTTTTTTGCATCCTGTGATCTTCCAATTGTTGTGAATCAAACACCCAGATTGGCAGAAATCCTATGTTTTTAAATTCTCTGTTTTGCACGTGCATTCTTATCCTATTCCTGTCTATTTCCTGTCCCTGCATTGTTAGAATCCTCAAATTCAAACAAGCCCGTACTCAATTACTTCTGTTACAAATATGTGTCAAAGAAAACCTTGTGTGGTTTGTCCTGCTCCTGCGGCGCTGTGTTCCACCCCAGCTCAGCTGCTCCAACGACGGAAGGGTTCACCACAGTAGGGATCTGCTCTCCATACTGTGTTTCGCCGCCTCAGATCTTCTTCCCCGCCGCCGGCAGCCACGACAAGTGCATTACCATCATCAACTGAGCAGATGACCTTGAGGACTACACGGGTCCGCAAGAGAGGTCACACTCTTTCGTGTCTGCTTACGTTATGCGTCGCTTAATATGATGACATGCTACATTATCGTTGTGTTCACCTATTAGACTCCGAGTCAGGTCCAAATTAATGCTGAAACTTGAGTTTTTAAATGGTTGTGAGGTACATATTGGGGCAATAATCAGTACTATCCGTCTACTATCTGGTTAATCTCTGGTGTCTACTATGAGTTTCATGTTGGGTGCAAACAAACATTAAAGGATCCATTATCTGTATTTTTTAACTAAAGCTATTATCTGCCTGCTATCATTGGTTTTGGGTCTATCCACTGTTTGCTACCATCACTCTGGATTTGTGCATGCACTCCTTACATAATCTCACTATGTGTTATTCCTATGCATGCCAGTTATTGTACAGAATGGAACTGGTCATGTAGAGCAAAAGAGACGAGCCTTGCATGGCAATAAAGTTTCATGCAGACGTCGTTCCATGGTGGGCGCAAAGGCAACCCCCCTCCACCCATTTTGGATCGTAATCAAGAGGAAGATAACTGTTCTGAGGGGGATTCAGAAGGAGAAGACCACTCCTATTTACCCCGTGAGGTCTTCGCTCTAACTTGGCATGCTGATGTTGGTAATATCATGCATATGGTGCCTTGCATTGCTTACTGTATACATTAAAGATGTCATCTGCTTAGTTTAGACATGCTTTGTGTCGATGCCATCTGTTCAGTTTCTTTATCGTATATGTGAATCATGCAATGCCATCTTGTTTAGCCAGGCATCATATATGTGAATTCTGGAATGCCACCCTAGTTAGCCAGTCATATTATATGTGAATTATATCATGCCATCATTTTTTTATTACGTGTTAAATTTGTCAAAAATTTAGTACATTCAATTACTCTTCCTGTGCATCAGCCATTCGGCACGGTCATGGAAAAATCTAGAGTGGAAACAAGGTCTTCGGAGCAGACAATGCTATCTGACGAAGCGCATGTCTTGCTGGTTACTGATAGCTCCTCAGAGGAGGATTCAGAGATAGATGACTAGTCATATCCCCCCCCCCCAAGGTGCATGCTCTAACTTGGCAGGGTTATGTTGCTCATATCGCGCGTATGGTATCTTCCATTGCTATGTCATTTGCTTAGTTTAGACATGCTGTCGGTGTCAAAACCGGCGGATCTCGGGTAGGGGGTCCCGATCTGTGCGTCTTAGGCTGATGGTAACAGAAAGCAAGGGACACAATTGTTACCTAGGTTCGGGCCCTCTTGATGGAGGTAAACCCTACTTCCTGCTTGATTAATATTGATGATATGAGTAGTGCAAGAGTAGATCTACCACGAGATCGTAGAGGCTAAACCCTAGAAGCTAGCCTATGATGATTATGATTATGATCGTGATCGTCCTTCTAAGGACCAACCTCTCTGGTTTAAATAGACACCGGAGAGGGCTAGGGTTTACACGGAGTCGGTTACAAGGAAGGAAATATATTATTCGGATCGCCAAGCTTGTCTTCCACGCAAAGGAGAGTCCCATCCGGACATGGGACGGAGTCTTGAGTCTTGTATCTTCACGCTCCAATAGTTTGGACGAAGTATATAGTCCGGCTGTCCGGATACCCCCTAATCTAGGACTCCCTCAGTATCCCCTGAACCAGGCTTCAATGATGATGAGTCTGGCGCGCAGTCTTGTCTTCGGCATTGCAAGGCGGGTTCCATCTCCGAATACTCCAAAGTAATTATCGAACACTTAAATCGTGTCCGGATCCGCAAAATGATCTTCACATACCACCGTAGAGAGAATGATATTTCACAAATGCAATCTGCTGGCAACTTTTTTTAGACAACGTGACATGTCATTATGGTCGGGTCATTATTCGAACCGTTTTCCCACAACCAGCCACAACGTATATTGCGAGGCGGTTTCCTTGACACGTCTTGTCAAAGCAGAGATCGTGTCCCCTTATCAAGGGATTCTCATCAATACGGGTATGGGTAATCCCACCGCGCCATCAATCGTGGCGCTTGGGAAATAAGCGATTCTCAACGGGCAAGTGGGAAGGCGCACCGCTTCCGTTGCCTCTATAAAGGGATAAGGGTTCCCCATTTTTACCGATGCCTTCTTCCTCCTTTGCTTACCCTTACCTCCTCGAGCTCCAGCGCCCTAGCCCAAGTCTTCTCCGCACAGCTAAACATGTCCTGAGCATGAGGCAGGTGGGTGGCTTCCACCGTGAAGGAGAAGCATATCGCGAATCTTCGGGCGGCCGGATACTTGGCCGCAGACGTCGCGCACCGGCTACCAGACGCCGGGCAGACCATTCCAACTCCGGAACCTCACGAGAGGGTCGTGTTTGTCACCCACTTTGTCCGTGGACTGGGAATTCCACTTCATCCCTTCGTCCACGGGCTCATGTTCTACTACGGGCTAGATTTCCAAAATCTAGCCCCAAATTTCGTCCTCAACATCTCGGCATTTATCGTCGTGTGCGAGGCCTTCCTCTACATCAAGCCTCATTTTGGCTTATAGATACAAATCTTCTGTGTGAAGCCAAAGATCGTGAGCGGCCAGCAAGCGGAGTGCGGAGGGGCCATGGTGGGCAAGATGCCTAACGTCACCTGGCTTAGCGGCTCCTTCCCGGAGACCGTGAAAGGGTGGCAATCGGGTTGGTTCTACATCACCGAGCCGCGCGACGCCAACTGGGCGGCGGCCCTCGAATTCCGATCCGGAACCCCCATGCGGCTTACCTCCAGGGAAAGGAAGGGCCTGGCCTGGGGCGAACCTGCAGCGCTGACCGGACTCCAAAACTGCATCAAAAATATGAAGGACAAGAACATCAAGCTTGTCAACGTGGTCCAGGTCATGCTTGTCCGCCGGATCCTTCCGTGCCAAAGACGGGCATTCAATCTGTGGGAGTTCGTCCCAGCCAAACACCAGACGCTTCGGAAGCTCTACGGCATGACACACAAAGACGCATGCAAGGCGTTGTTCAAGGCCTCCGAAGTACCTCCTCCCACATCTGAGGACCGTGGACTTCATGCCGCGCGGCCTCCTCATCCGGTGAGTTTTCTGACTACCACTGGATTTAGTTCTTCCCAATATATTCATGGGGGAGTCTTAAGTAATTGTGTATATTTGATCAGGATTATGTGGAGACAGCGGAGCGGATTGACTGTCTGACTCCGTTGCCAGAAGGTCCGGCCGATGCTCTCCTGACGGAGATGCTAGTCCCGACGCCCTACAAGGCACCGAAAAAGAAGGCCCCAGGGGCCAGAAGGGGTCTCTGGCGTAAGGTCGTACCGGACGCCTCGTCCGAGGACGACGAGGCACACTCCTCCCCCGAAGGGGAGGAAGAAGAGGAAGAGGTCGCCCCATCCGGAGAGGATGGGGGACCTAGGAAGGCGGACCAGGGGGCCGGGAAAGGCCCCCGACGCAAGGCCGTCACACCCACGTCGTCCAAAGACGACGAGGCAGATTCCTCCCACGGAGGCGGGGGGAAACATGAAGAAGTTCTGCCTCCCCGCACTGGGGAGGAGAAGAAGAGGAAAGCCGCCCCGGAGGGGGAGGCTAGAACGTCCAAGAAGGGAAAGGCGTCCCTTTCGGACTACTCCACCTCGGCCGCTCACACTGATGAAGAGTGGTTGCCCAGGTCGAAGCCCCTAGTGAGATCGTAAGTCTCCGCACTCTATTGTACCTTAGCGCGACTTTGCTCAATAGTCTTGCTATAATGCCAAACATATATGCAGTCCGGCCAGGGCCCATCCCGAGGTGTCTTCTTCGGATGGGTCTTTGAGTGATTCAGAGATGAACTCACTCCCGACGGCCACCACTCCCCGACCTGCGGATGACGCGGAGGTGTTGTCCCAAAGGCTCCCGGAGTAGGGGGAGGTGACTCTGGAGACGTCCCAAGGCGGGATTCCAGACGCCGGGCACACGGGGTATAGGATCCCCACGGATCATGCCGATGAGAGCCGCAACCAGCCGGGCTCTCAGCCAGATACTGTGCCGGAACCTTTGATGGTTCCGGATTCGGGTAGGTGGCCCCCCGTTAGGGAGGGCGAGCTGTCCGTGCCGATGACTTCCGTCACGCCAGAGGCGTCGGATAGTCTGCTGTAAGCGCTTCGTGGCGCTTCCATGGATGACGAGCACCGTACTCTTATGAGTGCGGTGATTCAAAAGGTTCTGTCTGCCAAGAGTGGACTAATCGAAGCCTGCACCAGCCTCCTGACGGGCTTTGAGGTAAGTAAAAAATGTAAAATTATCACCCGATAGGTAGTAGCCCCTAATACTCTGTTTGGTGTTCGGAAAGAAGAGCCAAACGGAGGGTCAATTAAAATCCGCATGAGTCTAATAGTAAGTCTTTATGAATAAGCAGGTTGTGCTGCTTGCTGCTATTGTCCGCACAACCGAGGTCGCCGGACTAAAACGGGACCTGGAGCAGGTGCAGGGAGAGCTCAGCCTCACGAAGAGGCAGCTCGAAGAGAACAAAGGTGAGTGATACCCCGTTCGCGTATGATGAGGTATAGATGAAATTGGTTATTCTAACGACAAAGCGTCGCGACTTTGTAACAGGGGCCACCACCAAAGTGGCATCTCTGAAGAAAGCGCTGTCCGAGGCCGAAGACAATGCGGCCTTGGAGTGCAAGGAGCGCGAAAAGCAAGATGCTAGAGTGGGCGAGGTACAGCAAGAGCTCCAGGAACTCGGCCAGAAGATCGAGTCCTTGGAGCATGATCTTAAGATGAAAGAGACTGAGCTTGCGAAGGCCCTTGTCAGTGTGAAAGACGCCAAGGCCGAAGCTGAAAAGGCACTGCAGGAAATCCAGGCGGCCACGAAGACAACGGCGGGTAAGACATTCTTTATGCAAAGCAAACATGTGGAGGAGGCGTTTCTTTTACTTACCCAAATTCGGAGCTCTTCATGGGCATTCGCAGATCTGCCACGCAGTGTATCAGATGCCGCGGAGTTCTACCGTGCCAAGGAGGGGAGCTCCACGGAGAAGTTGTTCTGGTCCCAGTATGCTGGGGCCGAACACCCAATGCCTCTGAGTGACCAACTGAAGCAGTTGGTTGAACTCCACAGGGCGGCCGAAGTGGCTATGAAAGATTTCATAGTCCGGATGTGGCCTGGTGAGCCCTTTCCCACTAGCTATTTTGGCCTAATCAAGCGGATGGTGGATGCCTATCCACGGCTTGAAGTTATCAAGCGATCCATTTGCATTGAGGGTGCCCGCCGGGCCTTTGCCAGCGCGAAGGTGCATTGGGGAAAGCTGGATACGGAGAAGCTAGTGAAGGACGGGCCGCGAGAGGGCAAGGCGCGTCGCTATCCCAAGAAATATTACGATGGCTTTATGAAGGGCGCTCGTCTCGTGGCCGATGAATATACCAAGGACACAATACTTGAGTAAATGTACCTCAGTCGTTGTTGTAATATAAAGACGAAGCTACTTGCGCTATGTAGCGCTGTTTGATTTAAAATATTACCTTCTGTGCGGCTGTTTATAGAATTCTGAAAGTAGGCCAGTCGTCGGCTTCCGCCCCCATGTAACTAGTATCGGGGTGTTCCTGGAAAAACCCGGATACTCTTTATACAAATTTTTGGTCCCTTAAGGAGGTATCCGGCACAGCGAACAAGGCAATCGGACTATGAGGCTTTATAACTTTCACTTAGCCATAGAAGTCTACAATTTTAAATTTCGGCGAAGCCCCTAGAATTCAGAGGGCCGAATTGGGGCGCTATATACGCCTAAATCGGACGAGGCTGATTCCTCGCCTAAAGCAGAAAAAATCTTTAAGGATTTTAAGACCTCTTGAACAGCGACCAGCTCTCGCCGCATCATGCCGGTCAGTTTTCGGCTTTCTCTACTGAGGTGCTCGTCCAAAAGAACCGGGACACAATCATAGTAGTTCTCCCTGCGCTACCTTAGCCGATATAACGGAACGTAAGGTACCAAAACAAGGGAGCCGGGCAAACCCAACTATTGACCCAAGATGTGATTCAGAGCTGATGCATATAGTGCTATAAGTTTGGGGTGCCGCACTGTTGAAAGTGTGCGGACTTGTTTTGCCATATTATGAGGCACCATAAAAAGCCCCTGGCAAACTGGTTGTACCAAGGTGTATGGATGCAATATTAAATAAACATTGGCAAGAAAAATTCGCAAATAGGAATAATAAGCTAACGCTATATATTATCTCCCATTGATGAATAATACGTTTAAGCTTTATGTTTACAATGGGTGTGTTTAAGCATAAGTAAATAGAACTATTTAACATGTCCTATCCAAGGGCAGGCTGCACGTAGGTATATAAAACAGGTATAACAATCGTGAACAGATTCCACCTGGGTATTTCCTTTTGTGCGCAAAGCCTGTTGCCTCCTTGGTTTTCTCTCCTATGTAAGTCCGACAATCCGGCTCTTCTGAAGAGGCTGCCCTAAAGCAGTGTCCTGAAAGATAAAAAGGGAGGATTATGAAGGTATGTTGCGGTTATACCGCACTGTTGACTGAGTCACTGATGTGCCTCCGCCTATGCCCATGGTATTTTGAGTGCGTAATTGTGTACGCGTCGCACGAATGCTGCTTTGATGGGGCTTCAGCGGAGGCCAGACTGCTAGTCGCGCTCTTGGCGGGCCTGGTGATCCTGTTGCGGGGTGCTCCAGACTCGCTTGAAGGTGCTCGAGGTTGCCGTCACTGGATTGGTGATTTTTTGGAGGAGGCCGCATTGTACTTCCGCCGCGAGGGCTGCAGTATGCTCTTCAGTACGGAGAGAGCGGTCCATGTTTCCGTTGACTGTTATGACCTCGCGCGGTCCTGGCATCTTGAGCCTGAGGTATGCATAGTGTGGTACCACATTGAATCTAGCGAATGCGGTTCGTCCAAGCAGTGCGTGGTAACCACTACGGAAAGGGACGATATCGAAGATTAACTCTTCGCTTCAAAAATTATCCGGAGATCCGAAGACCACTTCCAATGTTATAGAGCCCGTGCACGGGCCTCTACTCCAGGAATTACACCTTTAAAGGTGGTTTTGGTGGGTTTGATCCTTGAAGGGTCGATGCCCATTTTGCGCACTGTGTCCTGATAGAGCATGTTCAGGCTGCTGCCGCCGTCCATAAGGACTCGCGTGAGGTGGAATCCGTTGATAATTGGGTCTAGGACCAATGTGGTTGAGCTGCCGTGACGGATGCTGGTAGGGTGATCCCTACGATCAAAGGTGATCGGACAAGATGACCATGGGTTGAATTTGGGGGCGACTGGCTCCATCGCATAGACGTCCCGTAGTGCTCGCTTCCGTTCTCGCTTGGGAATGTGGGTGGCGTAGATCATGTTGACCGTTTTCACCTGGGGAGGAAATTTCTTCTGACCCCCCGTGTTCGGACGCCGGGGCTCCTCGTCATTGTCGCTGTGCAACCCCTTGTCCTTGTTTTTGGCGTTTATTTTACCGGTATGTTTCAACACCCAGCTGTCTCTATTAGTGTGGTTGGCTGGCTTGTCCGGGGTGCCATGAATTTGGCACGAGCGTTCCAGTATGCGGTCCAGACTGGACGGTCCCTGATTGTTTCTTTTGAACGGCTTCTTCCGCTGACCGGACTTGGATCCGCTGAACCCGGCATTAACTGTCGTGTCTTCGGTGTTGTCGCCGTTGTTCCGTCGCTTATGTATGTTGCGCCGTGGCTTGCCGTTATTGTCACGGACATCCGAAGTGCCAGAATGTGGCGTAGTGCTGTTGCGAGCCAACCAGCTGTCCTCGCCCGCGCAAAAGAGGGTCATTAGTGTCGTGAGAGCTGCCATGGACTTGGGTTTTTCCTGGCCAAGGTGTCGGGCGAGCCACTCGTCATGGATATTATGCTTAAAGGCCGCCAGGGCTTCGGCGTCCGGACAGTCGACTATTTGGTTCTTTTTAGTTAGGAACCGAGTCCAGAATTTCTTGGCTGACTCTCCGGGCTGTTGATTAATGTGGCTCAAGTCATCGGCGTCCGGTGGTCGCACATATGTGCCCTGGAAGTTGTCGAGGAACGCGTCTTCCAGGTTTTCCCAACTGCCAATGGAATTTGCGGGCAGGCTGTTTAGCCAGTGCCGGGCGGGTCCTTTGAGCTTAAGGGGGAGTTACTTGATGGCGTGTAGATCGTCTTCGCGGGCCATGTGAATGTGGAGAAGGAAATCTTCGATCCATACTGCGGGGTCTGTTGTGCCATCGTATGATTCGATGTTTACGGGTTTGAACCCTTCTGGGAATTCATGATCCATCACTTCGTCAGTGAAGCAGAGGGGGTGTGCGGCGCCTCTGTGCCAGGTTATGTGGCTACGCAGTTCGAATTGGTCTGGGTGGCTGTGTTCGGCCCAGACGGACTTGTTGATAGTGTATCCGGCGTGACGGTCATTGCCGTGTGTTGGGGCGCGCCCCTGCGATCCGTAGGTTGATCTTGGCTGTCCTACTTTGTTTTCTAGTATATCTTGTAGGTCTTGCCTATTGCCCCGGGAACGTAGTGTATTGGCGTGGGTGTGCAGGCTGGTATTCGGGCTGATATGCCGTTTTATCCCGGCCATGAGGTGGCCGGTCAGCCGTGTGGTGCTCAAGTCCATATTCCTTGGCTACCAGGACTTCAGTCCATCTATCTGTGAGCAGGTCTTGATCAGCTTGGAGTTGATGCTTCTTTTTCAGGCTCCTCGCAGTGGCCATAAGCTGACGCTTGAAGCGTTCCTGCTCGACGGGGTCCTTAGGCATGCTGAACTCGTCGTCGTCGAGTCTAATCTCGTCTTCAGAGGGGGCATGTAGTTGTCCTCCTCCGGATATCCATCCGTCGCCTGTTCGTCTGGGCTAACCTGCCCATCCTCCTGATCGGCCTGCTCGAAGGCAGGCTGATCAGGGTTGTATTTCTCTTCGGCATCATCCGGATTGTTTTCGTCTCATGGGCCGGTATTGCTGTGGTTGGGCTTGGAGCGGCGTCGATGACGCCCATGCTTTGCTTTTCTCCATGAGGGGTTATCCTCTATTGCCTCATCGCCATTGGTTTCCTTCGGAGTGTCCACCATATATATATATCATATGAGGAGGTGGCTGTCCACCGCCCCATGAGCGGTGGTTCCTGTTCTTCTCTTGCATCATCGTCCATACCGTCGATGTCTCCGGAGTCGAAGTCAAGCACGTCGGTTAGATCATCGACCGTGGCAATGAAGTGGGTGGTGGGTGGGGAACGAATTCCTTCATCGCCTGCTTCCCACTCGAGCTGGACATAGTTCGGCCACGAGCCTCCTGACAAAGAGAGAGACTTTAACGATTTCAACACGTCGCCAAAGGGCGAGTGTTAGAAGATATCCGCTGCGGTGAACTCCATTACAGGAGCCCAACCAGGTTCGGCGGGCTCAGGAGAGCGCGGACTGGGACCTACCGCCGGATACGAGTCCGGGGGTCCGGTGTCACAGGCTTCTTCGGGGGCGAGGCCTGTGTTCGACTCCACCGCCGATGAGTGTGCGTCCTGCAGGGTGGGGTCCATCCCTCCGTCCTTAGGCAATGCGGTGTGCTCCGGATTTAGGTCCGGGTCTGCCGCAGGGATGACATCCTGAGCATTGTTCGACTGTAGGTCTAAGCCGTGCTCATTGTGACCGTCCGGCGCTCCTGGAACAGGCCCGAATCCGTTGAAGATTAAGTCTCTGCGGATATCAGCCGTGTAGTTCAGGTTTCCAAACCTGAGCTGGTGGCCAGGGGCGTAGCTGTCGATCTGCTCCAGATGGCCAAGCGAATTGGCCCGCAGTGCGAAGCCGCCGAACACAAAGATCTGTCCGGGGAGAAAAGTCTCACCCTGGACCGTGTTGTTGATGATGATTGAAGGAGCCATCGATCCTTGCAGCAACGACCCAGAGGAACTCTCAATGAAAGCACCAATGTCGTGTCAAAACCGGCGGATCTCGGGTAGGGGGTCCCGATCTGTGCGTCTTAGGCTGATGGTAACAGAAAGCAAGGGACACAATGTTTACCCAGGTTCGGGCCCTCTCGATGGAGGTAAAACCCTACTTCTTGCTTGATTAATATTGATGATATGAGTAGTGCAAGAGTAGATCTACCATGAGATCGTAGAGGCTAAACCCTAGAAGCTAGCCTATGATGATTATGATTGTGATCGTGATCGTCCTTCTAAGGACCAACCTCTCCGGTTTATATAGACACCGGAGAGGGCTAGGGTTTACACGGAGTCGGTTACAAGGAAGGAAATATATTATTCGGATCGCCAAGCTTGTCTTCCACGCAAAGGAGAGTCCCATCCGGACACGGGACGGAGTCTTGAGTCTTGTATCTTCACGCTCCAATAGTCCGGACGAAGTATATAGTCCGGCTGTCCGGATACCCCTTAATCCAGGACTCCCTCACATGCTTTGTGTGAATGCCGCCTGTTTAGTGTATAATTACCATATATGTGAATTATGCAATGCCATCTTGTTGCAAGACATTATCTATGTGAATTATGCAATGTTATCTTGTTGCAAGGCATTATGTATGTGAATTATGCAATGCCATGTTGTTTAGGCAAGCGTCATATATGTGAATTATATCATGCAGTCCTTTTTTTGTATTTCTCATTGCTTTTGTCGACAATGTTTGTATATTCAACTGCTCTTCCTGTGCATCAGCCATTTGAATTGGTGATGGAGAAATCTAGAATGAAAACAAGGTCTTCAGAGCAGACAATGCTACCTGCTGAAGCAGATATCTTGCTGGTTACAGATAGCTCTTCAGAGGAGGATTCGGAGGCAGATGAACAGTCTTATTATCCCCCTAAGGTGTATGCTCAAACTTGGCAGGGTTATATTACTCATATCATGCATATGTTGTATTGCAATCCTTAGTTTTTACATCATATGTCTATACGTGAATTATATCATGCCATCATGTTTCCATCCACGGCATGTTTGTGATTTATGGCATGCCAACCACTTTAATAGACACATCGTATAGTTATATCATGTCATCCTGTTTACATAGTGATCATATTTTGAAGTATGTCATTCTATCATGTTTAGTTAGCCATCATACATGTGAAATTGTGTCATGCTATCCTATTTAATTAGCCATCATATATGTGAAATTATGTCCTGCTATTCTGTTTGGTTAGACAACATAAATGTGAATTATTTCATGCCCTGTTTTCTTCCCTACTATCCATTGCACCTGTCTATCTTACAATGTCTATACATTCAATTACTTTTCTTGTTTATCCGCCATTTCAATTGGAGGGAGTGATGGCAGTATCTGTGGGAGTAAAAACACGATCTTCAGAAAAGATCGTGCTACCTGTCTATGCAGATAGAACCACGGTTGTACTTGCCCACGAACCAGCCCCACCACACATAACCCACACTCATGCAGATTGTACCCCTACCCAGTTGGAAAGAGAACCAGCTACACGCCTTCTAACCCCAACCCCAGCAGATAGACACCTAGTTCCCGTTGACACAGCACAGTCTCCACCACAGAGCACCCCAACATGAGCAGTTAGTAAGGCAACTGCAGTGCCCAAAGCACGAGGACCACCACTCCGAACCCCAAGTCAACGCTTAAAGCAGAAGAAGAATTGTTCTCAGGTCAGGTTCTGTAGCTATGGTTCATACTACTTTGCTCTTGCATCACTGTATTTGCTCATTCCAACTAATTTCAAATTTGAAGGATGCAATTGAAACTCCAATGGCGCAACAGGTATGTTTTAAACCTGTTTCTTCAACGTGTTTGGCTGTTTGCTGTTGTAACTTGCTCTATGTTGATTTCAGTTTCAATTGAATAAACAGTTATGTTCTCATGCCATGCACATTACAAGTGTTGTTATTGCTGTGTAGTTTCCCACACTTATATTCTGTCTATGCTGCTTTGTCTTAAATAGATATGATTCGAACTGTATCTATATTGATTTGGCAACATAAACTAGAATGATATAGACCATACAGTGGCCATACTACATAGATATATGTTTGTTTCATGTTGTTATCCTGTCCACCTTACTATTGAACTGGTTTACCAAAATGAGTTTCATATACTACATTGTAAACATGTGATGTGTTTGTTTGTTTCTCTTTTAGAACGCGGATAAAATATTGGAGAAGTGTACCTCATTATGCAATGGTAAAGAAAGTAATGCAGATAAGGTTCAACATAGTGAGACATCCCTATTGGTCTCCAAGAAAGCTGATAAAAACTATATTGAAGACACTGAGACAACCCTAGAGTCCTGTCTTGATGTAGTGTTCGAGTTACTGGCTACTACAGCTGGCACCAGCTCTTCGAACTTGTTGCCTGAATCAGTTCGGCTTCTCGAGTCTCAACTTCAAGTTGAAAGACATCGATCAGATGTTATGCGACAGGAAGCCGAAGGACTGAGGAAGTCCCTGCAGAATTTAGATGCATACTTTCTGGTGCAACAGCAAGTGCTGGAGGACTTAAGCGCCAACCAAGAGAAAGTTGATAAGCTTGCTAAGCATCTTGCCAGCATTATGGGTACCCAGGATATTGTTTCTTGAGCTCTTCTAAAGTGGTTTCAGTTCTGGACTTGTTTTGCTGCGGCGTTTATATGTTGCTGTGTTCCCTATATTTGCACTGGTGGCAAACTTTGATGCCCAGTGGATGTAATATGTGTAATAGCCGTGATAGCCTAGCGTAAGTTGCTTGCTTATTTATTTTCTTATTGTCTTGTTTATTTCTTTGCTTGTAGTCAGTGCAGTTCTTTTTCCGCAGTTTGCTAGTGGCCGCAATAACCTATTTTTAAAACTGGGCCACAATAACCATGGGCTACATATTTACTGTAGTTACCATGGGCCTCCTACGGGCCGTAGAAACAATGGGCCTTCTAAGGGCCGTAGAAACAATGGGCCTTCTACGGGTCATAGACACAACTTCTACGGGCCATATCATTAATGGGCCTTCTACGGGCCGTATGATCGGTTGGCCAAACATGGGCCAATAACAGACCACATTATGGGCGTAAATGGGCTAGAGTTGGAATCTTTTGTTCATGGGCCGACCATAACGGGCCGTCGTTAACCGACCGTATTTGATGACGCTATGAAAATGGCCATATGTATTAACGGGCCACAAAACGGGCCAACTGTAACCTCAGGCTGAATTTAGCCCACAAGCAGAAAATGACAGTAACAGGCCGTAAGTAAACGAATGCTGGAAATGAGCCCAAAAGTAAATGAGCTCTGAGAAGGCCGAAAGATAGCATGGGCTGGAAACGGCCCAACGGAATAACGGGCCATTAATGGGTATAAAGTGATACACTGTTCATTACAGGTCAGTTTCACCACGGGTCGTTAATGGGTATAAAGTGATACACTGTTCACTGCGGGCCAGTTTCACCACGGGCCGTTAATGGGCCAAGAGTTACAAAGGGCCTCATATGGGCCAAAAGACGTCATGGGCCATACATGGGCCAGAAGTGAAAACGGGCTGGAATCATATTGGAGGGCCCAGATGACGCTACTGGGCCTAATTCGGATAGGGCGTAACGGGCCTTGGGTTAGCGGGTTGTAGATGGGCTATATGCGAACAGGCCATTAACCGGCTTTCCATGGGCCGGCCCGCCAACTTTTGACCAAGTCAAACGGGCCGGCCTTTTCACAGGAATGGGCCTCTATTGGGTCATGCCACGTGTCGATGTATCATAGGCGCCTTCTGTCGAATGAGTGGATGACATCTGTCCCAATGATGAGCCGACACGTGTTTCTTCCAGCCCATGATGATTTTAGACGTGGAAAATCCCCATTGGTCAGGGCTGTTAACGGGTTATCGAATCCAAAACCCGACCCGATAGCTTAACGTCGTTCCGTTACGGTGGATGCCACGTGTCGGTCACCCTTCACGAAAGCACTTATGTGACGCGCGATTTATTGTCATGGAAGTGGACACTTCCGTGATGATAATTTTGGTAATGTCATGGAACACTTCTACGACAGCACAAGTATGACTATCTTGATTCTGTCATAAAATCGTCATGGATGTACATGCATGACAAAAACGCGACCTACTGTGACAAACACGTATCATCACGGAAGTGTATTTTTTTGTAGTGCATCGAGTTGACGGGACACATCAAAGTTATTTAGTACTCTCTTCAAAAAGGGCCGACCATGTCCATGGCTACTGTCGGTGTCAAAACCGGCGGATCTCGGGTAGGGGGTCCCGAACTGTGCGTCTAGGCAGATGGTAACAGGAACGAGGGACACGATGTTTTTACCCAGGTTCGGGCCCTCTCGATGGAGGTAAAACCGTACGTCCTGCTTGATTAATATTGATGATATGGGTAGTACAAGAGTGGATCTACCACGAGATCAAGGAGGCCAAACCCTAAAGCTAGCCTATGGTATGATTGTTGTAATGTATGTTGTGTCCTACGGACTAAAGCCCTCAGGTTTATATAGACACCGCAGGAGGCTAGGGTTACACAGAGTCGGTTACAATGGTAGGAGATCTACATATCCGTATCGCCAAGCTTGCCTTCCACGCCAAGGAAAGTCCCATCCGGACATGGGACGGAGTCTTCAATCTTGTATCTTCGTAGTCTTGGAGTCCGGCGGACGATGATAGTCCGGCTGTCCGGACACCCCCTAGTCCAGGACTCCCTCAGTAGCCCCTGAACCAGGCTTCAATGACGATTAGTCCGGTGCGCATAATGTTCGTCATTGCAAGGCGGGTTCCTCCCTTGAATAATCCAGAGAAGATCATGAACACCAGGATAGTGTCCGGCTCTGCAAAATAAATTCCACATTCCACCGTAGAGAGAATAAAATGTACACTAGTTTAATCTGCTGACGTATTATGCGACGTGACATCACACCGCTACCAGGCTTTTACTTGAATCGTTTTTTACTATACCACCTCAGCACGTTTAGCGAAGCGGTTTCCTTGGCACGTCTTGTCGAAGCAGAGATCGTGTTCCCCTTATTCCGGGATTCTCATCAATACGGACGTGGGTAACCCAACCGCGCCATTGATGGTGGCGCTTGGGAGATAAGCGAGTTTTACCAGGCCGGTGGGGGACGCATAGTTTTCGTCCGCCTATATATAAGGGATAAGGATTTACCTTCTCACCTACGCCTTCTTCCTCCTTTGCTTATCCATCTCCGCGCACTCAAGCTCCAACGCCCAAGCTCGCGCATCTCGCCTCGACCTTCTCCGAATATGTCCGGAGCTGGAGGCAAATGGTTGGCCTCCTCCGTTAAGGAGGAGAACATCACCAAGCTGCGCAGCGCCGGATACCTTTCCGGCGATGTTGCGCATCGGCTGCCCGACGAGGGGCAGCTCATCCCTACCCCCGGGCCTCATGAGAGAGTCGTCTTCCTTCCCCACTTCCTCCGCAGACTAGGCTTTCCACTCCACCCATTCGTCCGGGGGATCATGTTTTACTACGGCCTGGATTTCCACGATCTGGCTCCGAACTTCATCCTTAACATCTCGGCGTTTATCGTCGTGTGCGAGGCCTTCCTCTGCATCCAGCCCCACTTCGGCCTGTGGCTCAAGACCTTCAACGTCAAGCCGAAGGTTGTGAAGGGCACGCAGGCGGAATGCGGAGGTGCCATGTTGGGCAAGTTGCCCAACGTCCTTTGGCTCGAAGGGGCCTTCGTGGACTCCGTCAAGGGGTGGCAATCGGGGTGGTTCTACATCACCGAGCCGCGCAAGCCCACATGGGAGGCGGCCCCCGAGTTTAGATCTGGCGTCCCCACGCAGCTCACCTCCTGGAAAGAGAAGGGCTTGCAGTGGGGCAATCCGAAGGAGGTGACGGGACTCCGAGCCTGCATCCAGAAGCTGGTGAGCAATAAGCTCAGGCTCGTCGACGTGGTCCAAGTCATGCTCATCCGCCGGATTCTCCCATGCCAAGAACGGGCATTCAATCTGTGGGAGTTCAATCCGGAACAGCACCAGGCACTGAGCGGGCTCTTCGATACGACATACGAAGGTGCCTAGAGGGTGCTGTTCAAGGGCGCCGAAGCCCCCGTATCCGCGACGGAAGATCGCGGATTCTGCTCGCAGCATCCGGCTGACGAGGTAAGTGATTCAACCCCATTACGGGACACTTGTGGTAATTAAGTTGATTCTCAGAGGGTTTCCTTCTTTCCTTTGACAGGAATGGACGGAGAAAGCCAAGCAGCTCATCAGCCCGGCTCCCATGCCAGAAGACCCAGAGAACGCCCGTTTAGCAGGGCTGTTGGTTCCGGCATCGCACGTGGTGCCGGAGAAGAAGGCCAAGAAGGTGGCCACGGGGACTCGAAAGAGTTCCCGCAATCAGGCGTCTGACGACGACGCGGACTCCTCCCCCGAAGATGAGGAGGAGGAGGAGGACTCTCTCCCAGAGGAGGGAGAGAAGAAGAGGAAGGCTTCCCCAATAGGGGAGGCCGAAGGGTCCAAGAGGGGGAGGACTATCCCCCCGGACAGTTTCGCCAACACCATCGTTGGCGAGGATGAATGGTCTCCAAGGGCCAGGCGTCCGGCAAGATCGTAAGTATCCGGATCCTTGATATGTAATTTCTTTCGTGTCGCGTAGTGTCCTTCTAATGCCGCGTTCTGTCCGTAGTCCGGCCAATGATGATCTCCCTGCTTCATCAAGCAGGTCATTGGCCCCGTCGGATGTGGATTCACTTTCGACTGCCACTACCCCCCGCGCCGGCGAAGACGCCGAGGTGGGATCCCAGAGAGGGACCCATCAGGAGGAGGCTCCGGAGGCACCGTCAGGCCGCCTCCCGAACTTTGTGCCGGACTCTACCTCGGAACCCGCAGTGGTTCCAGAGTCCGGTGGGCGGCCCCTTCGGAGGAAGGGCAAGACCGTGACACCGGCGATCTCCGTCCAACCGGAGGCGCCAGATAACTTGTTGGAGGCGCTTAAAGGCACTTCCATCGAGGAATAACACCGCACTATCATGAGTGCGGTGATTCAGAAGGTTCAGCTCGCCAAGAGCGGGCTGACCGAGGCCTGCAGCAGCCTTTTAACAGGCTTTGAGGTAAGAAGTTAAACTTATGTAATGTAATACCGCATAGACAGTAGCCCCTGATGCTCAGTTCGGTGTTCGGAAAGAAAAGCCGGACTGAGGATCTAACAAGATATACGCAGGGTTGCTTAAAATATGTCAATATGGGTTTGCAGGCTGCGCTGCTGACCTCTGCCGCACTATCGGCGGAGGTCGATGTGTTGAAGAAGGATCTCGAGCGGTCCGAGCAAGAGCTCGGCCATGCCAAGAGGCAGCTCGAGGAAAAAGAAGGTGAGTAACACCACTTTGAATAATTACCTTACAGAAAAGGGTTTTGGTTGCGATAAAGTTAATAAGGATAATACGGGTGTTGCAGGGGCCACTAACGAGGTGGCAGCCCTGAAGGAGGCCGTGTCCACGGCTGAACGCAGTGCGGCCGCGGAACGGGCGGAGCGAGAAAAGCAGGAGGCACGGGTGGCGGAAGTTTGGCAAGAGCTCCAGGCTCTCATGGAGAAACATGAGAGTTTGGAGCGTGACTCCAAGACTCGAGAGTCTGAGCTTGCCTCGGCTCTCGAAAGTGCCAAGTCCACCAAGGCCGAGGCCCATAAGGCCCTTCAGGAGGTTGAAGATATAAAGAAGATAGCGGCGGGTAAGGCATTTTTCATGCAAAGCAGGCATGTTAATGTAAACTACCTGACACTTACCCGCATTCGGAGCTCTCTAGGGGCGTTTGCAGATCTACCGCGTAGTGCGTCTGATGCCGCCGCATTCTATCGTGGCGAGGAGGGGAGCTCGACGGAGAAGGTCTCTGGTCTCAGTACGCTGAGGCCGGCCATCCGGTGCCCCCAAGCGACCAACCGAAGCAGCTGGTCGAACTCCACAAGGTAGCTGAGCAGGCCATGAAGGGCCTTATAGTCCGGCTGTGGCCTAAACAGGCCATGCCTGGGAGCTACTTTGGCCTCGTGCGGCGGCTGGTGGATGCGTGCCCCTGGGTGGAGGTCATCAAGCGCTCCGCGTGTATTGAAGGTGCTCGTCGGGCCCTTGCCCACACAAAGGTGCACTGGGGCAAGTTGGATGCGGAGAAGCTTCTCACGGATCCACCGCCACCGGGCAAGGAGTATCGCATGCCTGAAATGTATTATAAAACTGTCCTGAAGGGAGCCCGCGATATTGCGGATGAGTGCCCCAGAAATGTAATCTTTGAGTAAACTTGTTATGTATTATCCTTTGCGCTGAAACATTGTTCATGTGCGCATTAAGCAACGCTTGTTTCATTTAAAATATTACCTTCTGTGCGGCCGTTTATAAAATCTGAGAGATGGCAAGTCGTTGGCTTCAGCCCCCAAGCCACGAGTGCTGGGGTGTTCGGGATAAACTTGAGCACTCTTGTTCCCATTTTTGGGTCCATCTAGGGAGGCGCTCAACACAACGAACAAGGCAACCGGACTTATAATGCTTGAACACTCTCACTTAGCCATAGAATTCTATAATTTTAAATTTCGGCGAAGCCCCTGGTATTCGAAAGACCGAATCCGGGGCGCTATCCACGCCTTCGTCGGACATTGTCCGGAACTTCGCTCGAAGCGGCGTGAGTCTTTAAGGACCCGAAGAAACCTCTCGAACAGCAACCAGTCTCTCGCCTTATCATGCCAGTCAGTTTTAGCTTTCTCCACTGAGGTGCTCGCCCGGCTCAACCGGGGCGCAATCGCAGTGGTTCTCCCAGTGCCACCTTAGCTGACAGAACGGAACGTAAGGCACCAAAACGTGGGAGCCGGGCAAACCCAACTATTGACCCAAGACATGATTCGGAGCCGATTCATATAATGCTATAAGTTCGGGGTGCCGTACTTATGAAAGTGTTCGGACTTTATCACACCATAATTTGGGGGACAGAAGCCCCTGGTGTATTCGGCCGTACCAACATATACGGGTGTAAGATGTCATGTAATGAGCATATATATATAAAAGGTAATGTAATTGCAGTCAAAAAGGTGCTGCATTGTTTATGAAAGAAAATCTGCTATGAATGCAGACTGATACAAGTAGTGCGATAAGCAAGGGATTTGGACTAAGTAAACATGTCCCCCTCCAGGGGTGGGCTGCGGACTTGGTGTATATAATCGAATTTAATGCTCGTGATTGAGACCACCTGAGTGTTCGTCGCAGCCTTCTTTCGTCCCTGGCTGTTGCATCATGAGTTCGGCAGGTTTGCCGCCGGACAGGGCCTCTGGTTAACGGAGTCCTGTGTACATAAAGAAGGGAAATAAAAAAAACAAAGGGAGGCACACTTGCGAGCCCCTGGTGTGGTCGAACCGCACTCTGGGTCCATTGCGATCGTGCCCCTTCCCCTGTGCCCATGGTATCTCCAAAGCGTAATGATGTACACGGAGTGTTATTATTGCGATCATGCGCGGGCGAGGGTTGGAGCCGCATTGCTACGCGTGCTCTGATCGCGCCAGGTGGTCTTGGTTGGCATTGCTCCGGGCGCGTTTTGCTGTATCCGGCCTTCTAACGGCTGGACTCGAGAATTGCCTTAAAAGGCTGCTATGTACTTCTGCCATGAGAGCCGCTATATGCTCCTCCGTTCGGAGGGAGCGTTCCGTATTCCCATTGACCGTGATGACTCCATGAGGGCCTGGCATCTTGAGCTTTAGGTATGCATAATGCGGCACCGCGTTGAATTTTGCAAACGCGGTTCGTCCGAGCAGGGCGTGATAGCCGCTGTGAAACGGGACTATGTCGAAGATTAACTCCTCGCTCCGGAAATTATCCAGGGATCCGAAGACCACTTCCAGTGTTACTGAGCCTGTGCAGTTGGCTTCCACACCAGGTATGACACCTTTAAAGGTCGTCTTTGTAGGTTTAATCCTTGAGGGGTCTATGCCCATTTTGCGCACTGTATCCTGATAAAGCAGGTTCAGGCTACTGCCGCCGTCCATCAGGACTCTCGTGAGGTGAAATCCATCGACGATTGGGTCTAAAACCAATGCGGCGAATCCGCCATGGCGTATGCTGGTCGGATGGTCTCTTCGATCAAAAGTGATCGGACAAGAGGACCATGGATTGAACTTCAGGGCGACTGGCTCCATCGCGTAGACGTCCCTTAGTGCGCGTTTCTTCTCCCTCTTGGGTATATGGGTCACGTAAATCATGTTCACCGTCTGCACTTGTGGGGGAAAACCCTTCTGTCCTCTATTGTTCGGCGGTCGGGTCTCCTCCTCGTCGTCGCTGTCTAGCCCCTTGTCATTGTTTTCGGCAATTAACTTGCCTGCCTGCTTGAACACCCAACAATCTCTATTGGTGTGATTAGCTGGTTTTTCAGGGGTGCCATGTATCTGGCATAAGCGGTCGAGTATTCGGTCCAAATTGGACGGACCCGGAGTGGTTCTTTTAAATGGCTTCTTCCGCTGACCGGGTTTAGAGCCTCGGAATCTGGCGTTGACTGCCGTATCCTCCTTATCGTCGCCGTTAATGCGGCGTTTGTTTTTGTTTCAACATGACCTGCCGTTGTTGTCCTTAGTATCCGGACTGCCAGAATTTTTATGGAGATTGTTGCTGCGAGCTAGCCAGCTGTCCTCTCCCGCGCAAAAGTGGGTCCTCAATGATGTGAGGGCTGCCATGGATTTCGGCTTTTCCTGCCCCAGTTGCCGGGCTAGCCATTCGTCCCGGATGTTGTGTTTGAAGGCTGCAAGGGCCTCTGCATCCGGACAGTCGACGATTTGGTTTTTCTTTGTCAAGAACCGTGTCCAGAATTGTCTGGCCGATTCGTCTGGCTGCTGAATAATGTGGCTTAGGTCATCGGCGTCTGGTGGTCGCACGTACGTGCCCTGGAAGTTGTCGAGGAATGCGGCTTCCAGGTCTTCCCAGCACCCAATTGACTCCGCGGGCAAGCTGTTTAGCCAATGCCGAGCTGGTCCTTTAAGCTTGAGTGGGAGATACTTGATGGCATGGAGATCGTCGCTGCGGGCCATATGGATGTGGAGAAGATAATCTTCCATCCACACCGCGGGGTCTGTTGTGCCATCGTAAGATTCGATGTTTACGTGTTTAAACCCTTCGGAGATTTGATGATCCATTACTTCATCGGTGAAGCATAGCGGGTGTGCGGCGCCTCTGTATTGAGCAATATCACGACGCTGCTCGAGAGAGCGCTGTCTGTTGTGTTCGGCCCGGCCGGGGTTATTGTATCCGGCGCGACGGTATTCGTTGTGGGTTGTGGGGCGCCCACGTGATCCGTAGATGGATCTGGATTGCCTTGCTTTGTCCTCCAATATGTCTCGCAAGTCCGACGCGTTCCCTCTTGGCTTCGTACTTTTGGAGCGATGCCGGGGTACGGTCTTGGCTGGGGGCCTGGATGCCTCTCTGTCACGACCACGGGGCGGTCGGTCAGCCATATCGTGCGCTGGTGATGGAGGTATGTATGCTTCCTCCTCTAATCGGGGGAGCAGCTTGCGTCTTGGGTAACTTTTGGAGGGGCGTTCGAGTTTATACTCTTCGGCCGCGAGGACCTCGGTCCATCGATCGGCCAGCAGGTCCTGATCAGCTTGAAGCTGTTGCTGCTTTTTCTTTAGGCTGTTTGCTGTGGCGATAAGCCTGCGCTTGAAGCACTCTTGTTCGACGGGATCCTCAGGTACGACGAATTCATCATCGTTGAGGCTTGCTTCGTCTTCGGAGGGAGGCATATAGTCATGATCCTCAACCTCTTCGTCTGCCGCCCTCTCGTGAGGGCTTGCTTCTGCATCCTCCTGCGCTGAGTCTTGCGGGAGGGGATTGTCTTTGGCGCTTTCTGCAGTATTATTATCTCCTGTGCCGGAATCTCCATTCTTGCTGTGGCGGGATTTAGAGCGGCGCCGCTGACGCCGGCGTTTGGGCTGCTTCTTTAAAGAGTCTGCCTCCGCTGCTTCTTCGCCGTCCCCGTCTTTTGGGGTGTCCACCATATATATGTCATATGACGAGGTGGTCTTCCAGTGCCCTGTAGGCGCTGGTTCCTGTTCGTCTCCAGCATCGTCATCCATGGCGTCGATGTCGTCGGAGTCATAGTCTAGCATGTCGGTTAGATCGTCGACAGTGGCTACAAAGTGGGTGGTGGGTGGGCTCTGAATTTCTTCGTCGTCCGTATCCCAACCATCCTGGCCATAGTCCGGCCAGGACTCTCCTGATAACGAGAGATGCTTTAACGAATTTAGGATGTAGCCGAAGGGCGAATGTTGGAAGATGTCCGCGGCGGTGAATTCCATAACCGGCGCCCAATCCGAATCGATTGGTAGGGGCGTGGGAGGTTCGGAGTCCGGCACCTCGGAATCACGAGTTTTGCGAGGGACAAGATTAATGTTCGGCTCCGTTGCCGTGGAAGTTGGAGCCCCCAAGGTGGCGTCTATCCACCGATCCTTGATCTGGGCGATCGGCTCCGGACTAATGGCCGAAGCGGATTCAGGTGCGGCAACCAAGGCACTATTCGGCGGCAGAGCTAGATCATGCCCATCGTAACAGTGCGGCACGCTTGGCTGCGGCTCGAGTCCGTCGAAGATCAAGTCTCCGCGGACGTCGGCCGTGAAGTTTAGGCTTCCGAATCTGACCTGACGGCCAGGGCCGTAGCTTTCGATCTGCTCCAGATGGCCAAGCGAATTAGCCCGCAGTGCAAAGCCGCCGAATACGAAGATCTGTCCGGGGAGAAAAGTCTCACCCTGGACGGCGTTGTTGGCTAAAGATGCCATCAAGCCTATTGGTGACGACACAGAGGAACTCTCAATGAAAGCACCAATGTCGGTGTCAAAACCGGCGGATCTCGGGTAGGGGGTCCCGAACTGTGCGTCTAGGCAGATGGTAACAGGAACGAGGGACACGATGTTTTTACCCAGGTTCGGGCCCTCTCGATGGAGGTAAAACCCTACGTCCTGCTTGATTAATATTGATGATATGGGTAGTACAAGAGTGGATCTACCACGAGATCAAGGAGGCTAAACCCTAAAGCTAGCCTATGGTATGATTGTTGTAATGTATGTTGTGTCCTACGGACTAAAGCCCTCCGGTTTATATAGACACCGCAGGAGGCTAGGGTTACACAGAGTCGGTTACAATGGTAGGAGATCTACATATTCGTATCGCCAAGCTTGCCTTCCACGCGAAGGAAAGTCCCATCCGGACACGGGACAGAGTCTTCAATCTTGTATCTTCGTAGTCTTGGAGTCCGTCGGACGATGATAGTCCGGATATCCGGACACCCCCTAGTCCAGGACTCCCTCAGCTACCATCCCGTGCTCTGTCATTGAGTACGTGCACTATTCACGTGCTATCGAGGAGAAAAAATATTGCATGGTACTAGGTGCCATCGAAGTGCACGACTCACTTACGCACTACTTATCTCCATTTTCTTGAATGACACGTCCACCTTGATGCTAGATGTCCCGTATATCGGCAAAAGGATGAACAAAGCTCACGTCTTAAACAAAAGAGTGGAAGAACATAGATTCCTGATGACCGAGAAGGAGCAACGAACCTTGCGGTGGAGCATCTGCACTCATAATATTTTATATTATT
Organism: Triticum dicoccoides; assembly: GCF_002162155.2. Taxonomy (NCBI): domain Eukaryota; kingdom Viridiplantae; phylum Streptophyta; class Magnoliopsida; order Poales; family Poaceae; genus Triticum; species Triticum dicoccoides. Next base: position 243,030,329 of record NC_041383.1, on the reverse strand, counting down.
CAGATAAAATCAACCAAATCCTCCACGTTCCTATACCATTCTATGGTGTGAGAATAACTTTGAATGTAAGCCATTGCTTCACTCTATCCAATGGTCATAGTTGGAAAATCCAAACAAAACCAAGCATTGGATCAACTCTTTTAGCACTCAGATTGTTGCCACCTTGCACATGTTGCGGCAACGCAGAAACTACCGCACCATCCGGTGAACCATCCCGGACACGTTGACGTAGAGACTTACATGGCACGTGCTCATGCAACATGTGGGTTCAAAACTTCACATGCTGTCGTAGTCAGCTTGCCCATTTCCTTTCTTTACTTTTCTCTAAGAAGTACTCCCTCCGTAAACTAATATAAAGAGTTTTAGATCACTATTTTAGTGATCTAAACACTCTTATAGGGAGTACAAGCCTGCCCTATACGTGAATAAATCTTGGTTGTTGTACTTATGTACATGGCAGGACATGGTGTCCAATATCCATTTAGTTCCTAATTATGTGTTACCAAATAAAACACGTGGTTCATTTTTTAATTAAATTAGTCAAAACCAGCATGGAGCTAATCAATCACATTGAACACTCTTTTCTACTGGCAAAAAATGACCATTTTGTTTTGATATATTTGCAAAAAGATATATTCGTAATCTCACATGTTATTATCAACTACCCAAATGTTGATTTATTACTAATTTGAGCATGCACAGTACTTGATAAGACAGTTTTAATCTTAAGACTGTCACGTAATCTAGAGGAGGCATCAAAATATGTTGTAGTGGGTTAATTTTAGTCTTATCTTTGATAACGCAATATTTCTAAATATTTGGTGAGACATAATGTTGGTAAGAGATCATCTATTAATCAAGAGAAGACATGCATTTTCTTATGGTCTCTCTCATCCACCTCATCATTTATCATACATGGTAGTCCAATGATAATACCATTACAAACACGTAAAATTGTTTACCATTATTTTCGTAAGTTGGTTGTAATGTTACCTGCAATTAGATAATATAAAATGTGTAATAAGGTGTAACAACATCTCTATATCATTGGGAAAAAACATCTATAGGTTTGGCATGTGTATTTTAATTAGGTATATGTTTCTGTATGATAATTGATGTGCAACGCCGAAACACATCATACATCGCCCACCTCACGCATTCACCATATTCCTCAGCCTCCGTGCGACACCTAGTTATAGTATATATCTAGCAGTCATATCACTTCTCGCTCCTCGTCCTTATAGAAAGCTGACTGTACCATATTATAATTGCTCCTTGAGCAAAGGGCCTCCATAAGCACGCATTAATTTCCTGAGCATGCTTCTTTCTACTCAATGTTGCGTGCACTTCGAGCATGTTGGCAACTCCACTTCTAGCTTGCTGGCTCATCTTGCAATTGACGTTGACGCATTGCAGCGCTCCTGCAAGGCTCAGAGGTTAATTTGAGAACAAGTACACACAGGTTAATTTGACATACATGACTAATAAGTTGACAGAAGTCATATCACTTTTTTTGAAACATGTCGTAAAGTAACATGATAGACCTTAGATTAACATGTGTTGAAAAATGGCTCATCTTGAAATTGACGCTCACACATTGCAACCCTCCTGCAAGGCCCGGAGGTTAATTTGAGAACAAGTACGCATAGGTTAATTTGACATACATGACTTATAAGTTTCACAGAAATCATATCACTTTTTATGGAAAACATTTAATTGTATTGAATTTATATAATGCTCCGTCCTATTGGTTGAATTAACCTCGAGGTCCTTGTTTTGGAAACATGTCATAAAGTAACGGGATAGACCTTCATTTAAACCAATCAACACGTGTTCAGAAAACAAAAAATATCAAAAAGTAACGAGATAGATGATACGTCTCCACCATATCTATAATTTATGAAGCATTCATGTTATATTATTATCTGTTTTGAATGTTTATGGGCTTTATTATATAGTTATATATTACTTTTGGGACTAACCTATTAACCGGAGGCCCAACCCATATTGTTGTTTTATTGCCTATTTCAGTGTTTCGAAGAAAAGGAATATCAAACGGAGTCCAAATGGAATGAAACCTTCGGGAGCGTGATTTTTGGAACGAACATGATCCGGGAGACTTGGAGTACAAGCCAAGGAAGCTTCGAGGAGGCCAGGAGATAGGAGGGTGCGCCCACCCCCCTAGGCGCACCCCCCTGTCTCGTGGGCCCCTCGTGGCTCCCCCGACTGACTTCTTTCTCCTATATATTCCCATATACCCTAAAACCATCGAATACAAAGATAGATCGGAGTTCCGCCGCTGCAAGCCTCTGTAGCCACCAAAAACCTCTCGGGAGCCCGTTTCGGCACCCTGCCAGAGGGGGGATCCCTCACCGGTGTCCATCTTCATCATCCCGGAGCTCTCCATGACGAGGAGTGAGTAGTTCACCCTCGGGGCTGAGGGTATGTATCAGTAGCTATGTGTTTGATCTCTCTCTCTCTCTCTCTCGTGTTCTCTCTATGGCACGATCTTGATGTATCGCGAGCTTTGCTATTATAGTTGGATCTTATGATGTTTCTCCCCCTCTAATCTCTTGTAATGGATTGAGTTTTCCCTTTGAAGTTATCTTGTCGGATTGAGTCTTTAAGGATCTGAGAACACTTGATTTATGTCTTGCTGTGCTTATCTGTGGTGACAATGGGATATTCATGTGATCTACTTGATGTATGTTTTGGTGATCAACTTGCAGGTTCAATGAACCTATGCATAGGGATTGGCACACGTTTTCGTCTTGACTCTCCGGTAGAAACTGTGGGGAACTCTTTGAAGTACTTTGTGTTGATTGAATAGATGAATCTGAGATTGTGTGATGCATATCGTATAATCATGCCCACGGATACTTGAGGTGACAATGGAGTATCTAGGTGACATTAGGGTTTTGGTTGATTTGTGTCTTAAGGTGTTATTCTAGTATGAACTCTATGATAGATTGAACGGAAAGAATAGCTTCATGTTATTTTACTACGGACTCTTTAATAGATAGAAAAGAAAGGATAACTTTGAGGTGGTTTCGTACCCTACCATAATCTCTTCGTTTGTTCTCCGCTATTAGTGGCTTTGGAGTGACTCTTTGTTGCATGTTGAGAGATAGTTATATGATCTATCTATGTTATTATTTTGAGAGAACTTGCACTAGTGAAAGTATAAACCTTAGGCCTTATTTCCTACCATTGCAATACCATTTACGCTCACTTTTATCATTAGTTACCTTGCTGTTTTTATATTTTTCAGATTACAAATACCCATATCTACTATCCATATTGCACTTGTATCATCATCTCTTCACCGAACTAGTGCACCTATCCAATTTACTATTGTATTGGGTGTGTTGGGGACACAAGAGACTGTTTGTTTTTTGGTTGCAGGGTTGCTTGAGAGAGACCATCTTCATCCTACGCCTCCCATGGATTGATAAACCTTAGGTCATCCACTTGAGGGAAATTTGCTACTGTCCTACAAACCTCTGCACTTGGAGGAACAACAATGTCTACAAGAAGAAGGTTGTGTAGTAGACATCAAGCTCTTTTCTGGCGCCGTTGTCGGGGAGGCTAGGTAAGCGGCACTCACACCCCGTCAACTAAGCTCTTTTCTGGCGCCGTTGCCGGGGAGGTGAGTGCTTGAAGGTATATCTTTAGATCTTGCAATCGAATCTTTTTGTTTCTTGTTTTATCACTAGTTTAGTTTATAAAAGAAAACTACCAAAAAAATGGAATTGAGTTTGTCTCATACGCTTCGTCTTTTTAATATCTTCGTGAGTTTGATGAAAAGGAAAATTGTGCTCAAGTGCTAGAAGAAGAAATCTATAGAATGTTTGATACTAAATCTTTGAATGATGAGCCTGATTGCAATGTTGTTAGTATGAACTCCTTGAATATCCATAGTACTAATGATGATTGCACTAGTTATGATGAAAATATCTCTTATAAGCATGTAAATTTTTGTGGAGTAGATTGGGTTTGCAAGTACACACCAAAAATGGAAAATAGATATTGCAAGAGGCATAAGTATTTAGAAACTAAAGGGTTGCAAGAAAGTCTTAATGTTTGTGCTGAAAAATTCAATATTTTTCATGCTCCTTGTGAACTTTGCAATGAACGTGGTCATTTAAATCTCCAATGAAAATTGTTTCATGATCGAATCGTGTCCAAAAATTGTGATAACTTGATTACCCTTGAGCATCATAAAGAGCTTGGTCTTCTTTTGGGGTATGAAGTAATGAAACGTATAACTGAGGGTATTCCAAAATTTAATCTTGATAGATGTCTTGATTTTGATCTAGAGAAGATTTATTTGTATTGTGGAGTGAATTGCATTGAAAATCCTTATATTGCCAATTACCTAAAGAAAATAAAGTAATTAGAAGATGAAGAGAATACTAATGAAAGGGAAGAGACTTCCCAATATCCTCCTATTATTTCTTATGATGAATCAGGTAACGAGGAAGAGCTTTCTATTCAACCAATCTCATCAATAAGGAGCTCAAAGAAGAAGGTTGAACCCACACATATTGTGAAGAAGAAAAAGAAAAGAAGGAGCAACAAAGGTAAAAAGATATCTCTCTCAAATGAAGTTGCTCCTACTACTCATTGTGATGATGATAATTCCTATACTATTGGTGCTATCCATACTATTAATGATGAGAGTGAGTATGCTTATGATATGAAAAGGCCCAAGCTTGGGGAAGCTATGTTTGATGAGGATGAAATATTTGAGAATATATTTGCTGAAATTAATATTTGTCCCAAGCTTGGGGATGCTATGTTTAATGAAGATGATATTTTTAGCATCCCAAGTTTTGATATGCAAAGTTGTTATGGTGATAGCATGCCTCTTACCTATGATGATTATATTGATCAAAGTGGGTTTGGAAGAGTGTCAACTTTATTTAGTGATGATTCCACTATCTTGGAAGAGGTTTCAATCGATTATGATGAGAACGAAGTTGCTACTTATGATGATTATTGTGATGAAACTTATGCTATAAAAATTAGTGATGATTATATTTATAAAACTTGTCATGATTATGATTACCCTTTTTCTGAACATTACTCTTTTAATGTGGAAACAATTTATAGTATTCAAGTCTTTTATGATACTCCCACTATTCCGAATGAGAAGAATTTTGCTTATGTGGAGAGTAGTAAATTCTCTATGCTTGTAGATCATGAAACGAATGCTTTAGGTTCTGGTTATATTGTTAAATTCATTCATGATGCTACTAAAAATTATTATGAGGGACAAACATATGCTTGTAGGAATTGCAATAATGTCGAGTTTCCTCTCTATGTGCTTCAAGTTTTGAACTTATGCTTGTTTTGCCTTCCTATGCTTGTTGATTGTTGCTCCCATAAGTTGTTTGGTCATAAAATCCCTATGCATAGGAAGTGGGTTAGACTTAAATGTGCTAGTCATGTGCTTCATGATGCTCCCGTTACATTTCAATTCTTATCTTTTATGTGAGCATCATTGCCATCATCATGCCTAGCTAGAAAGGCATTAAAGAAAAGCGCTTGTTGGGAGACAACCCAATATTTACCCTTACTGTTTTTGTGTGTCCACATGATTATGCTACTGTATTAATCATGTTTTATAGCTTTTTGTTTCAATAAAGTGCCAAGTAAGTCCTTTAGGATAGCTTACGGTGATAGTTGTGTTGATTCTGCTGAAAATCAGAAACTTTTGCACCCAGTAAATTAGTTTTTTTAATTCACAAAAACGTGATTTTGACCTGATTATTTTTGTTATGGTTTGGTACACAAATTTCTTAGGACTTCCTAATTTGGTAGGATTTTTGGAGTTGCATAAGTATACGTTTGATACAGATTACTACGGACTATTCTGTTTTTGACAGATTCTGTTTTCTATGTGTTGTTTGCTTATTTTGATGAATCTATGAGTAGTATCGGAGGGTATGAACCATAGAGAAGTTGGAATACAGTAGATTAACACCAATATGAATTTAGAATGAGTTCATTACAGTACCTATGTCGGCGTTCTGGGAACGGGGGTCCCCACTCCCCAGACTTGCCTGCCCGCGGCCTGCGGCGTGGCTCGAGTGGTGGCCCAGTACGGCCCATCTTCATCAGCGCAAGACTCAAGACCCTCGCGAGGGGCCAAGCCTAGCGGGGCGGACGACACAAGGCTTCCTCAGGAGCGGCCTCGCCAGGCAGGCTCACGAGGAGGCGGAGAGATCAAGGCAGGGGTACCTCGCGAGGTGCTCGTGACGCAAGCCGTGACGATCAAGACCAGGCGGGCGCCAGGTGGGCGCCGGCCTGCGCAGTGTCCTTGTTTCCCCTTTGGTGCAAAGGGGGCAAGCGTAGGCGTGGAGTACTGAGGCATCAGGCAAATGTTACCATTTCAGTGCAACGAGACCAAGACTAGCAGAGCTGCAGGATGGAGGTCACTGTGGAGCCCAAGACAGCGTCATCGCCAGTGCCTTTGGCAGCCGAAGACCAACTTTAGTCAGGATAACTTGTACTAGATGTTCCCCTTCAAAATGGTCGTTGTTGGCGCCCTTCCCACTCAATATTTGGGAAGAGGACCAGGGCCTCTATAAATAGGGACAGCCACCACAGTAGAGGGCATCTGATCAAGGGCTCATTAGATCGATAGGCGATCGAACTCATCCAAGCAGATCATCGCACCAGCTCAAGAACACCTCTCGCGAGCAGTTCTTCCCTGTATTGTTCATCATCTGCCCCTGAGGCAATCCACCACACCACACACTAGAGTAGGGTATTACACCACAACGGAGGCCCGAACCAGTATTAATCTTGTGTCCCTCTTGTTGTTCATCGTTTAGCTTATATTCTAGCAAGGTGATCGGACGCGGAGTGGTAGGGGGAAGATCTTCGCGCGCACCCTAGAGTCCGAACCTTAAGGGTCTGCCGGAACCCAATATCTGACATTTGGCGCGCCAGGTAGGGGTGCACCAGAATCTTTTTTCCGCTATTCCACGTTCGATCTCCCGTCGTGCCCATGGCAGACGCTCGCCGAGCTCGCACCGAGCATCGGGCTTCTCTCGCCGCCCGCGTCGCCTAGACGGCTCTGCTACATCTTGAGCTTGCGTTGGTTTTCCTTGAAGAGGAAAGGGTGATGCAGCAATAGTAGCATAAGTATTTCCCTCAGTTTTTGACAACCAAGGTATCAATCTAGTAGGAGGCTCCTCAAAAGTCCCACACACCTACACAAACAAACAAAGAACTCGCAACCAACGCAATAAAGGGGTTGTCAATCCCTTCACGGCCACTTGCAAAAGTGAGATCTAATAAAGATAGTATGATAAGACAAATATATTTTTGGTATTTTATAATATAGATGCAAAAAGTAAAGATGCAAATAAAAGTAGATTGGAAGCAAATATGATAAGAGATAGACCCGGGGGGCCAAAGGTTTCACTAGTGGCTTCTCTCAAGATAGCATAAGTATTACGGTGGGTGAACAAATTACTGTCGAGCAATTGATAGAAAAGCGAATAATTATGAGATTATCTAGGCATGATCATGTATATAGGCATCACGTCCGCAACAACTAGACCGACTCCTGCCTGCATCTACTACTATTACTCCACACATCGACGGACTCCTGCCTGCATCTAGAGTATTAAGTTCATAAGAACAGAGTAACACCTTAAGCAAGATGACATGATGTAGAAGGATAAACTCAAGCAATATGATACAAACCCCACCTTGTTATCCTTGATGGCAACAATACAATATGTGCCTTGCAACCCTTTCTGTCACTGGGTAAGGACACCGCAAGATTGAACCCAAAGCTAAGCACTTCTACCATGGCAAGAAAGATCAATCTAGTAGGCCAAACCAAACTGATAATTCAAAGAGACTTGCAAAGATAACTCAATCATACATAAAAGAATTCAGAGAAGATTCAAATATTATTCATAGATAAACTTGATCATAAACCCACAATTCATCGGATCTCGACAAACACACCGCAAAAAGAGTTTACATTGAATAGATCTCCACAAGAGAGGGGGAGAACATTGTATTGAGATCCAAAAAGAGAGAAGAAGCCATCTAGCTAATAACTATGGACCCGTAGGTCTGTGGTAAACTACTCACAACTCATCGGAAGGGCAAGGATGTTGATGTAGAAGCCCTCCGTGGTCGATTCCCCCTCCGGCGGAGTGCCGACGAAGGCTCCAAGATGGGATCTCGTGGATACAGAAGGTTACGGTGGTGGAAATTGTGTTTCGTTGGCTCCCTGGATGTTTTTGGGGTACGTGGGCTTATATAGGAGGAAGAAGTACGTCGGTGGACGCCCGAGGGGCCCACGAGACAGGGGCGCGCCCTATAGGGGGGGCCCTCCTATCTCGTGAAGTCCTCGGCTGCTTCTTGACTTGCACTCCAAGTGCTCCGGATCACGTTCGTTCCAAAAATCACGCTCCCGAAGGTTTCATTCCATTTGGACTCCGTTTGATATTCCTTTTCTTCGAAATACTGAAATAGGCAAAAAAACAGCAATATGGGCTGGGCCTCCGGTTAGTAGGTTAGTCCCAAAAGTGATATAAATGTGTAAAATAAAGCCCATAAACATCCGAAAGGGGTAATATAATAGCATGGAACAATCAAAAATTATAGATACGTTGGAGACGTATCAAGCATCCCCAAGCTTAATTCCTGCTCGTCCTCGAGTAGGTAAATGATAAAAAGAGAATTTTTGATGTGGAATGCTACCTTGCATAATTCTTAATATATTTTTCTTTATTGTGGCATGAATGTTCAGATCCAAATGATACAAAAGAAAAGTTCATATTTACATGAAAATGGTGATACTTCAAGCATACTAATCAAAGTAATCATGTCTTCTCAAAGTAACATGGCCAAAGAAAGTTATCCCTACAAAATCATATAGTCTGACTGTTGCTCTATCTTCATCACACAAAGTATTTAATCATGCACAACCCCGATGACAAGCCAAGCAATTGTTTCATACTTTAATAATCTCAAACTCTTTCAACTTTCACGCAATACATGAGCGTGAGCCATGGACATAGCACTATTTGTGGAATAAAATGGTGGTTGTGGAGAAGATAAAAAGGAGAAGATAGTCTCACATCAACTAGGCGTATCAACGGGCTATGGAGATGCCCATTAATAGATATCAATGTGAGTGAGTAGGGATTGCCATGCAACGGATGCACTAGAGCTATAAATATATGAAAGCTCAACAAAAGAAACTAAGTGGGTGTGCATCCAACTCGCTTGCTCACGAAGACCTAGGGCACTTTTGAGGAAGCCCATCATTGGAATATACAAGCCAAGTTCTATAATGAAAAATTCCCACTAGTATATGGAAGTGACAACATATGAGACTCTCTATCATGAAGATCATGGTGCTACTTTAAAGCACAAGTGTGGAAAAAGAGATAGTAGCATTGTCCCTTCTCTCTTTTTCTCTCATTTTTTTTCTTTTTTCTTTTTTTTCTTTTTCTTTTTTTTCTTTTTCTTTTTTTTCTTTCTTTCTTTCTTTGGCCTTCTTTTTTTTGGCCTTTTTTTTGTAAAGTCCGAAGTCTCATCCCGACTTGTGGGGGAATCATAGTCTTCATCATTCTTTCCTCACTAGGACAATGCTCTAATAATGAAGATCATCACACCTTTATGGATTTACAACTCAAAGCTAGAACAAAATATGACTCTAAATGAATGCCTCCGGCAGTGTACCGGGATATGCAATGAATCAAGAGCGACATGTATGAAAATTATGAAGGTGGCCTTGCCACAAATACAATGTCAACTACATGATCATGCAAAGAGCAATATGACAAAAGTAATGCGTGTCATATGAACGGAACGGTGGAAAGTTGCATGGCAATATATCTCGGAATGGCTATGGAAATGCCATAATAGGTAGGTATGGTGGCTGTTTTGAGGAAGGTATATGGTGGGTGTATGATACCGGCGAAAGTTGCACGGCACAAGAGAGGCTAGCAATGGCGGAAGGATGAGGTGTGTATAATCCATGGACTCAACATTAGTCAAAAGAACACATATACTTGTTGCAAAAATCTAGAAGTCATCAAAAACCAAAGCACTACTCGCATGCTCCTAGGGGGATAGATTGGTAGGAAAAGACCATCGCTCGTCCCCGACCGCCACTCATAAGGAAGACACTCAATAAATAAAATTGTGCTCCAACTTCATCACAAAGTGGTTCACCATACGTGCATGCTACGGGAATCACAAACCTCAACACAAGTACTTTTCATAATCACCTAAACTAGCATGACTCTAATATCACTACCTCCATATCTCAAAACAATTATCAAGCATCATATTGATCATAGCATCCAATTCTTTTCTATGATAGTTTTTATTATACCCAACTTGGATGCTCATCATTCTAGGACCAACATTGTAACCATAGAAAATACCATGATGTTCTAAAATACTCTCAAAAATATATAAGTGAAGCATGAGAGACTAGCAATTTCTTCAAAATTAAGTCACCACCGTGCTCTAAAAGATATAAGTGAAGCACTAGAGCAAAAACTATCAAGCTCAAAAGATATAAGTGAAGCACATAGAGTATTCTAGCTAATTCTAATCAAGTAGGCTTCTCCCAAAAGGTGTGTGCAGCAAGTATGATTGTGGTAAACTAAAAAGCAAAGACTAATATAATACACGACGCTCCAAGCGAAACACATATCATGTGGCGAATAAAAATATAGCTCCAAGTAAAGTTACCAATGAACGAAGACGAAAGAGGGGATGCCTTCCCGAGGCATCCCCACGCTTAGGCTTTTGGCTATCCTTGAATATCTTGGGGTGCCTTGGGCATCCCCAAGCTTAGGATCTTGCCACTCCTTATTCCATAGTCCATAAAAGCTTTACCCAAAACTTGAAAACTTCACAACACAAAACTCAACAGGAAATCTTATAAGCTCCGTTAGTGAAAGAAAACAAAACCACCACATAAGGTACTGTAATGAACTCATTCTTTATTTATTTTGGTGTTAAGCCTACTGTGTTCCAACTTCTCTATGGTTTATAAACTATTTTACTAGCCATAGATGCATCGAAATAAGCAAACAACACACGGAAAACAGAATCTGTCAAAAACAGAATAGTCTGTAGAAATCTGTAACTAACGCAAACTTATGGAACTCTAAAAATCCTACCAAAATAGGAAGTCCTGGATAATTTGTTTATTGATCATAAGAAAAAAGAATCAACGCAAAAGCACCTTTCTGTGATTTAACAAAACTAAATTTGTACGCGCAAAGTTTCTGGTTTTCAGTAGAATCAAATCAACTATCATCATAGGTTATCCTATAGGTTCTACTTGGCACAAACACTAGTTGAAAGATAAAAACACATCTAAACAGGAGGTAGATGCAAGATTTATTACTAAACAGGATCAAAAACAAAAAACATAAAGAAAATTGGGTTGCCTCCCAACTAGCGCTATCGTTTAACGCCCCTAGCTAGGCATAAAAGCGAAGATAGATCTAACGAGTGCCATATTTGGCACTAAATTCATAAGTAGCCCGCATGATAGATTCATAAGGTAATTTGACTTTATTTCTTGGAAAGTGCTCCATGCCTTTCTTTAATGGAAATTGGAATCTAATATTCCCTTCCTTCATATCAATAATCGCACCAATCGTTCTAAGGAAAGGTCTACCAAGAATAATAGGGCAAGAAAGATTTCAATCTATATCAAGAACGATAAAATCCACGGGCACCAAATTTATATTTGCAACAATGAGAACATCATTGATCCTTCCCATTAGCTTTTTAATGGTGGTGCAAATTTAAAGAGCAATCATCAAGATCATGGAAACCTAGAATATCACATAAAGTTTTCGGAATCGTGGAAACACTAGCACCCAAATCACACAAAGCAAAACACTCATGATCCTTAATTCTAATCTTTATAGTAGGTTCCCATTCATCATTAAGTTTTCTAGGTATAGAAACTTCCAAATTAAGTTTTTCATCATAAGATTGCATCAAGGCATCAACAATATGTCTGGTAAAAACTTTATTTTGACTATAAGCATGAGGGTAATTAACAACGGATTGCAACAAGGAAATACAACCTTCTAAAGAATAATTATCATAATCAAATTCCTTGAAATCCGAGATAGTGGGTTCAATGCTATTTAAAGTTGTGACCTCTCCTATCCCACTTTTACCAAATTTAGCATCAAGATCTAAAAACTCCGAATTCCTGGGATGCCTTCTAGGTAAAGTTGACTCATCATCAGTCCCATAATTATCAAGATTTATATTGCAAAACATAGATCTAATAGGAGACGCATCAATAACTGTAAGATCCTCATCATTATTTTCATCTAACTTTTCTGGTTTGGCGGCCATCTTATTGACTAACGTGGCTTGCTTATCAGAATTTTTGGCTATAGCATTTTCAAGCCAGGTAATTTGAGCGTTAACACCATAAAATTCTTTATTCATATCATCAATCTCTTTGTTCATAAACCCCAAAAAAACATTTTTGTTCCTTAAGCTCTTTTCGAAAGAAATTATTATGCTCAAATTGCAAATTCATAAAGCTTCTAATATTTGATTCAATCTCTTCCAACCTTCTGAGAAGGTGGTCAGAACCCTTAGGCAAAGCCTGTTGGGGAACGTAGTAGAAATTCAAAATTTTCTACGCATCACCAAGATCAATCTATGGAGTAACTAGCAACGAGAGAGAGGGGAGTGCATCTTCATACCCTTGAAGATCGCGATGCGGAAGCGTTGCAAGAACACGGTCGGTGGAGTCGTTCACTAAGCGATTCAGATCACGGCCGAATCCGATCTAGGCACCGAACAACGGTGCCTCCGCGTTCAACACACGTACAGCCCGGGGACGTCTCCTCCTTCTTGATCCAGCAAGGGGAGAGGAGAAGTTGAGGGAGAGCTCCGGCAGCACGACGACGTGGTGGTGGAGCTTGCGGTTCTCCGGCAGAGCTTCGCCAAGCACTACCCACGTTCATGTGGGTCCCCCCATGCAGGTGGGCCCCACTCCGGAACCTTCTAGAACCTTCCCGGTACAATACCGAAAAATCCCGAACATTTTCCGGTGGCCAAAATAGGACTTCCCATACATAAATCTTTACCTCCGGACCATTCTGGAACTCCTCGTGACGTCTGGGATCTCATCCAGGACTTCGAACAACATTCGGTAACTGCACACTAATTCCCATAACAACTCTAGTGTCACCGAACCTTAAGTGTGTAGACCCTACGGGTTCGGGAATCATGCAGACATGATCGAGACAGCTCTCTGGCCAATAACCAACAGCGGGATCTGGATACCCATGTTGGCTCCCACATGTTCCACGATGATCTCATCGGATGAACCACGATGCCAAGGATTCAAGCAATCCCGTATACAATTCCCTTTGTCAATCGGTATGTTACTTGCCCGAGATTCGATCGTCGGTATCCCAATACCTCTTTCAATCTCGTTACCGGCAAGTCACTTTACTCATTCCGTAATGCATGATCCCGTGACTAACTACTTAGTCACATTGAGCTCATTATGATGATGCATTACCGAGTGGGCCCAGAGATACCTCTCCGTCACACGGAGTGACAAATCCCAGTCTCGATTCGTGCCAACCCAACAGACACTTTCGGAGATACCCGTAGTGCACCTTTATAGCCACCCAGTTATGTCGTGACGTTTGGCACACCCAAAGCATTCCTACGGTATCCGGGAGTTGCACAATCTCATGGTCTAAGGAAATGATACTTGACATTAGAAAAGCTTTTAGCAAACGAACTACACGATCTTGTGCTATGCTTAGGATTGGGTCTTGTCCATCACATCATTCTCCTAATGATGTGATCCCGTTATCAATGACATCCAATGACCATGGTCAGGAAACCATAACCATCTATTGATCAACCAGCTAGTCAACTAGAGGCTCACTAGGGACATGTTGTGGTCTATGTATTCACACATGTATTACGGTTTCCAGTTAATACAATTATAGCATGAACAATAGACAATTATCATGGACAAGGAAATATAATAATAATATTTTATTATTGCCTCTAGGGCATATTTCCAATAGTCTCCCACTTGCACTAGAGTCAATAATCTAGTTCACATCACTATGTGATCGTAATGAATCCAACACCCATGGGGTTTGATCATATCTCGCTTGTGAGAGAGGTTATTAGTCAATGGGTCTGAACCTTTCAGATCCATGTGTGCTTTACAAATCTCTACGTCATCTTGTAGATGCAGCTACCACGCACTATTTGGAACTATTCCAAATAACTGTTCTACTATATGAATCCAGTTCACTATTCAGAGTCATCCAGATTAGTGTCAAAGTTTGCATCGACGTAACCCTTTACGACGAACTATTTTACCACCTCCATAATCGAGAAAATTCCTTAGTCCACTAGTCACTGAGGATAACTTTGACTGTTGTCCTGTGATCCATTTCTGGATCACTCTTGTACCCCTTGACTGACTCATGGTAAGGCACACTTCAGGTGCAGTACACAGCATAGCATACTGTAGAGCCTACGTCTAAAGCATAGGGGACGACCTTCGTACTTTCTCTCTCTTCAGCCGTGGTCAGGTCTTGAGTCTTACTCAATACTCACACCTTATAACACAGCCAAGAACTCCTTCTTTGCCAATCTATTTTGAACTCCTTCAAAATCTTGTCACAGTGCGTACTCATTTGAAAGTACTATCAAGCGATTTTGATCTATCCTTATAGATCTTGATGCTCAATGTTCAAGTAGCTTAATCCAGGTTTTCCATTGAAAAACACTTTTCAAATAACCCTATATGCTTTCCAGAAATTCTACATCATTTCCGATCAACAATATGTCAACAACATATACTCATCAGAAATGCTATAGTGCTCCCACTCACTTCTTTGGAAATACAAGTTTCTCATAAACTTTGTATAAACCCAAAATCTTTGATCATCTCATCAAAGCGTATATTCCAACTCCGAGATGCTTACTCCAGTCCTTAGAAGGATTGTTGGAGCTTTGCATACTTGTTAGCATCTTTTAGGATTGACAAAACCTTCTGGTTGTATCACATACAACCTTTCCTCAAGAAAATCGTTGAGGAAACAATGTTTTGACATCCTATCTGCAAGATTTCATAAATAATGCAGGAACTGCTAATATAATTTCAACAGACTCTTAGCATCGCTATGAGTGAGAAAGTTTCATCATAGTCAACTCCTTGAACTTGTCGGAAAACATCTTAATGACAAGTCGAGCTTTCTTAATGGTGATACTTACCATCATTGTCCGTCTTCCTTTTAAAATCCATCTGTACCCAACAGCCTTACGACCATCAAGTAGTTCTTCCAAAGTCTATACTTTGGTTTCATACATGGATCCTCTCTCGGATTTTATGGCCTCGAGCCATTCGTCGGAATCCGGGCCCACCATCGCTTCTCCATAGCTCGTAGGTTCATTGTTGTCTAGCAACATGACCTTCAAGACAGGATTACCGCACCACTTTGAAGCAGTACGCATCCTTGTCGACCTACAAGGTTTGGTAGTGACTTGATCCGAAGTTTCATGATCACTATCATCAGCTTCCACTTCAACTAGTGTAGGCGCCACAAGAACAACTTCCTATGCCCTGCTACACACTAGTTGAAGTGATGGTTCGATAACCTCATCAAGTCTCCACCATCCTCCCACTCAATTCTTTCGAGAGAAACTTTTCCTCGAGAAAGGACCCGATTCTAGAAACAATCTGTTTTGCTTCCGGATCTGAGACAGGAGGTATACCCAACTATTTTTGGATGTCCTATGAAGATGCATTTATCCGCTTTGGGTTCGAGCTTATCAGCCTGAAACTTTTTCACATAAGCGTCGCAGCCCCAAACTTTATAAGAAATGACAGCTTAGGTTTCTCTAAACCATAGTTCATACGGTGTCATCTTAATGGAATTGTGTGGTGCCCTATTAAACTGAATGCGGTTGTGTCTAATGCCTAACCCATAAACGATAGTGTTAATTCGATAAGAGACATCATGGTATGCACCATATCCAATAGGGTGCAGTTACGATGTTCGGACACACCATCACACTGTGGTGTTCCAGGCGGTATTAGTTGTGAAACAATTTCCACAATGTCTTAATTGTGTGCCAAACTCGTAACTCAGATATTTATCTCTATGATCATATCATAGACATTTTATCCTCTTATCACGACGATCTTCAACTTCACTCTGAAATTACTTGAACCTTTCAATAATTCAGATTTGTGTTTCATCAAGTAAATATACTAAGAATCTACTCAAATCATCCGTGAAGTAAGAGCATAACGATATTCACTGCGTGCCTCAGCACTCATTGGATTGCACATATCAAATGTATTACTTCCAACAAGTTGATCTCTTGTTCCATCTCACTGAAACGAGGCCTTTCAGTCATCTTGCCCATGTGGTATGGTTTGCATGTCTCAAGTGATTCAGAAACAAGTGAGTCCAAACGATCCATCTGCATGGAGTTTCTTCATGCGTATATACCAATAGACGTGGTTCACATGTCTCAATCTTTTCAAAAACGAGTGAGTCCAAAGATCCATCAATATGGAGCTTCTTCATGCGTTTTATACCAATATGACTTAAGTGGCAGTGCCACAAGTATGTGGTACTACCATTACTATCTTATATCTTTTGGCACGAACATGTGTATCACTATGATCGAGATTCAATAAACCATTCATTTTAGGTGCAATACCATTGAAGGTATTATTCAAATAAACAGAGTAACCATTATTCTCCTTAAATGAATAACTGTATTGCGATAAACATAATCCAATCATGTTTATGCTCAACGCAAACACCAAATAACAATTATTTAGGTTTAACACCAATCTCGATGGTAGAGGGAGCAGGCGATGCTTGATCACATCAACCTTGGAAACACTTCCAACACACATCATCATCTCACCTTTAGCTAGTCTCCGTTTATTCCGTAGCTCTTTTATATCGAGTTACTAACACTTAGCAACCGAACTGGTATATAAATACCCTGGTGCTACTAGGAGTACTAGTAAAGTACACATTTAATACAATGTATATCCAATATACTTCTGTCAACCTTGCCAGCCTTCTCATCTACCAAGTATCTAGGGTAGTTCTGCTTCAGTGACTGTTCCCTCATTACAGAAGCACTTAGTCTCGGGTTTGGGTTCAACCCTGGGTTTCTTCACTAGAGCAGCAACTGATTTGTCGTCTCATGAAGTATCCCTTCTTGCCCTTGCCCTTCTTGAGACTAGTGGTTTTACTAACCATCAACAATTGATGCTCCTACTCGATTTCTACTTTCGCGGTGTCAAACATCGCGAATTGCTCAAGGATCATCATGTCTATCCCTGATATGTTATAGTTCATCACGAAGCTCTAATAGCTTGGTGGCAGTGACTATGGAGAACCATCACTATCTCATCTGGAAGATTAACTCCCACTCGATTCAAGTGTTTGTAGTACTCAGACAATCTGAGCACATGCTCAATGATTGAGCTTTTCTCCCTTAGTTTGCAGGTTAAGAAACTTGTCGGAGGTCTCATACCTCTTGACGTGGGCACGAGCCTGAAATCCTAATTTCAGCTCTTGGAACATCTCATATGTTCTGCGACGTTTCAAAAAATGTCTTCGTTGCCTCAATTCTAAACCATTTAACATTACGCACTGAACTATCACGTAGTCATCAAAACATGTATGTCAGATGTTCGCAACATCCACAAACGACGCTCGAGGTTCAGCACACCGAGCGGTGCATTAAGGGCATAAGCCTTCTATGCAGCAATGGGGACAATCCTCAGTATACGGACCCAGTCCGCATAATTGCTACTATCAACTTTCAACTAAAATTTTCTCTAGGAACATATCTTAAACAGTAGAACTAAAGTGCAAGCTACAACATAATTTGCAAAGTCCTTTTGACTATGTTCATGATAATTAAGTTCATCTAATGAACTCCCACTCAGATAGACATCCCTCTAGTCATCTAAGTGATACATGATCTGAGTCAACTAGGCCGTGTCCGATCATCACGTGAGACGGATTAGTCATCATCGGTGAACATCTCCATGTTGATCGTATCTACTATACGAATCATGTTCGACCTTTCGGTCTCTTGTGTTCCGAGGCCATGTCTGTACATGCTAGGCTCGTCAAGTCAACCTAAGTGTTTTGCATGTGTAAATCTGGCTTACACCCATTGTATGTGAATGTTAGAATCTATCACACCCGATCATCACGTGGTGCTTCGAAACAACGAACTTTCGCAACGGTGCACAGTTAGGGGGAACACTTTCTTGAAATTTTAATGAGGGATCATCTTATTTATGCTACCGTCGTTCTAAGCAAATAAGATGTAAACATGACAAACATCACATGCAAATCATAAAGTGACATGATATGGCCAACATCATCTTGCGCCTTTGATCTCCATCTTGAGGCACGACATGATCACCTTCATCACCGGCATGACACCATGATCTCCATCATCATGATCTCCATCATCGTGTCTTCATGAAGTTGTCTCGCCAACTATTACTTCTACTACTATGCCTAACGGTTTAGCAATAAAGTAAAGTAATTACATGGCGTTTTCAATGACACACAGGTCATACAATAAATTAAGACAACTCCTATGGCTCCTGCCGGTTGTCATACTCATCGACATGCAAGTCGTGATTCCTATTACAAGAACATGATCAATCTCATACATCACATATATCATTCATCACATTCTTTTGGCCATACCACATCACATAGCATACCCTGCAAAAACAAGTTAGACGTCCTCTAATTGTTGTTGCATGTTTTACGTGGCTGCTATGGGTTTCTAGCAAGAACGTTTCTTACCTACGCAAAAGCCACAACGGTGATATGCCAATTGCTATTTACCCTTCATAAGGACCCTTTTCATCGAATCCGATCTGACTAAAGTGGGAGAGACTGGCACCTGCTAGCCACCTTTATGCAACAAGTGCATGTCAGTCAGTGGAACCTGTCTCACGTAAGCGTACGTGTAAGGTCGGTTCGGGCCGCTTCATCCCACGATGCCGCTGAATCAAGATAGGACTAGTAACGGTAAGCAAATTGAACAAACCAACGCCCACAACTACTTGTGTTCTACTCGTGCATAGAATCTACGCAATAAACCTGGCTCATGATGCCACTGTTGGGGAACGTAGCAGAAATTCAAAATTTTCTACGCATCACCAAGATCAATCTATGGAGTAACTAGCAACAAGAGAGGGGAGTGCATCTTCATACCCTTGAAGATCGCGATGCGGAAGGGTTGCAAGAACGCGGTCAGTGCAGTCGTTCACTAAGCGATTCAAATCGCGGCCGAATCCGATCTAAGCACCGAACAACGGTGCCTCCGCGTTCAACACACGTACAGCCCGGGGACGTCTCCTCCTTCTTGATCCAGCAAGGGGAGAGGAGAAGTTGAGGGAGAGCTCCGGCAGCACGACGGCGTGGTGGTGGAGCTTGCAGTTCTCCGGCAGAGCTTCGCCAAGCACTACGGAGGAGGAGGAGGTGTTGGGGAGGGAGAGGGCTGTGCCAGGGGAAGCGTGAAGCTCCCATGCGCCTCCCCACTATATATAGGGGTGGAGGGGGCTGGTTTCTTGCCCTCCAATTCCATTGGGGCGTTGGCAAAGGTGGGAGGAAAGAAATCCCATCATTTCCTTCCCCACCGATTGTTATCCCCTTTTTTTAGGGATCTTGATCTTATCCCTTCGGGATATGATCTTATTCCTTCTAAGGGGGGATCTTGGTGCGCCTTGACCAGGGGTGTGGGGCCTTGCCCCCACTACCCACGTTCATGTGGGTCCCCCCATGCAGGTGGGCCCCACTCCAGAACCTTCTAGAACCTTCCCGGTACAATACCGAAAAATCCCGAACATTTTCCGGTGGCCAAAATAGGACTTCCCATATATAAATCTTTACCTCCGGACCATTCCAGAACTCCTCGTGACGTCCGGGATCTCATCCGGGACTCCGAACAACATTCGGTAACTGCACACTAATTCCGATAACAACTCTAGCGTCACCGAACCTTAAGTGTGTAGACCCTACGCGTTCGGGAATCATGCAGACATGACCAAGACAACTCTCTGGCCAATAACCAACAGCGGGATATGGATACCCATGTTGGCTCCCACATGTTCCATGATGATCTCATCGGATGAACCACAATGTCAAGGATTCAAGCAATCCCGTATACAATTCCCTTTGTCAATTGGTATGTTACTTGCCCGAGATTCGATCGTCGGTATCCCAATACCTCGTTCAATCTCGTTACCGGCAAGTCACTTTACTCGTTCCGTAATGCATGATCCCATGACTAACTACTTAGTCACATTGAGCTCATTATGATGATGCATTACCGAGTGGGCCCAGAGATACCTCTCCGTCACACGGAGTGACAAATCCCAGTCTCGATTCGTGCCAACCCAACAGACACTTTCGGAGATACCCGTAGTGCACCTTTACAGCCACCCAGTTACGTTGTGACGTTTGGCACACCCAAAGCATTCCTACGGTATCCAGGAGTTGCACAATCTCATGGTCTAAGGAAATGATAGTTGACATTAGAAAAGCTTTTAGCAAACAAACTACACGATCTTGTGCTATGCTTAGGATTGGGTATTGTCCATCACATCATTCTCCTAATGATGTGATCCCGTTATCAATGACATCCAATGTCCATGGTCAGGAAACCATAACCATCTATTGATCAACGAGCTAGTCAACTAGAGGCTCACTAGGGACATGTTGTGGTCTATGTATTCACACATGTAAAACGGTTTCCGGTTAATACAATTATAGCATGAACAATAGACAATTATCATGAACAAGGAAATATAATAATAACCATTTTATTATTGCCTCTAGGGCATATTTCCAACAAAGCCATAAGGACAAACAGGCACACAAGCAAGTAGAGAAAGGCAAGCGAAAGAGAGAGGAGGAGATTGGGAAAGAGAGGGCGAATAAAACGGCAAGGGTGAAGTGGGGGAGAGGAAAACGAGAGTCAAATGGCAAAGAATGTAAATGCGAGGGAGATGAGTTTGTGATGGGTACTTGGTATCTCTTGACTTGAGTGAAGACCTCCCCGGCAACAGTGCCAGAAATCCTTCTTGCTACGTCTTGAGCTTTCGTTGGTTTTCCTTGAAGAGGAAAGGGTGATGCAGCAATAGTAGCGTAAGTATTTCCCTCAGTTTTTGAGAACCAAGGTATCAATCTAGTAGGAGGCTCCTCAAAAGTCCCACGCACCTACACAAACAAACAAAGAACTCGCAACCAACGCAATAAAGGGGTTGTCAACCCCTTCACGGCCACTTGCGAAAGTGAGATCTAATAAAGATAGTATGATAAGATAAATATATTTTTGGTATTTTATAATATAGATGCAAAAAGTAAAGATGCAAATAAAAGTAGATTGGAAGCAAATATGATAAGAGATAGACCCAGGGGCCATAGGTTTCAGTAGTGGCTTCTCTCAAGATAGCATAAGTATTACGGTGGTTGAACAAATTACTGTCGAGAAATTGATAGAAAAGCAAATAATTATGAGATTATCTAGGCATGATCATGTATATAGGCATCACGCCCGCAACAAGTAGACCGACTCCTGCCTTCATCTACTACTATTACTCCACACATCGACTGACTCCTGCCTGCATCTAGAGTATTAAGTTCATAAGAACAGAGTAACGCCTTAAGCAAGATGACATGATGTAGAGGGATAAACTCAAGCAATATGATATAAACCCCATCTTGTTATCCTCGATGGCAACAATACAATACGTGCCTTGCAACCCTTTCTGTCACTGGGTAAGGACACCGCAAGATTGAACCCAAAGCTAAGAACTTCTCCCATGGCAAGAAAGATCAATCTAGTAGGCCAAACCAAACTGATAATTCGAAGAGACTTGCAAAGATAACTCAATCATACATAAAGGAATTCAGACAAGATTCAAATATTATTCATAGATAAACTTGATCATAAACCCACAATTCATCGGATCTCGACAAACACTCTGCAAAAAGAGTTTACATCGAATAGATCTCCACAAGAGAGGGGGAGAACATTGTATTGAGATCCAAAAAGAGAGAAGAAGCCATCTAGCTAATAACTATGGACCCGTAGGTCTGTGGTAAACTACTCACAACTCATTGGAAGGGCAAGGATATCGCCCGCAAGACAACGCACTGCCACCGTCGCCAAGAAGGAATGACGACCATCATCACGACGAGGGGGCTGGGTGCCCAGGCCCCAGCTTCTCAGCGCATCTTCAAGCAGTTTGCTCGTGAGGTGAATGCAGTCCCCCCCCAAGTTTGAGGCCACGCGCCCTCTTAGGTGGTCTCCGTGCGCCATCACGTTCAGCTCAGCCGATCAGCTCAAATGTGCGGCAACGGCCGGTGTCCTCCCGATGCTCTGGTCCCTAGTCATCAGCAATGTGCAAGTTACCAGGACCCTCATCGACGGCGGAGCAGGGCTCAACGTCCTGTCCGTCAAGACGTTTAACAATCTTCAAGTGCCATACGATCAGCTTCAACCAACCAAGCCTTTCTCAGGAGTCACTGATGGTTCCACTGTCCCGATAGGGCAGGTCCGCCTCCCTGTCACCTTTGGGCAGCGCAAGAACTACCGTACCGAGCTCATTGACTTCGACGTCGCCCACATTCACCTGCCATACAATGCCATCCTCGGGTATCCCGCTCTGGCCAAGTTTATGGCAGTGACTCACCATGGCTACAACGTCCTCAAGATGCCAGGAAGTGGCGGAGTCATCACGGTCCCCTGTGAAGATAAGGATGCGGTGTGCTCTCTCGAGCGCACCTTCCAAGCTGCGTCAATCGAGGACCCAGACAGCAAGAGTGGAAACCTTCCTGAAGCAACACCCAAGAAGAAGAAGACATCACCTGGCTCAAGGCCTTAGGAGGCAGGCACCTCTGGAGGCGCCACATCCGGGCATGTGCCCATCCAAGGGGCGCCACCCTCCGTCCGAAGGGAGGCGCGCCCGGCGCCCTCCTCGGGCAAGGCTCGGGGGCTCTCTCCTGGGGAGCCACTGACTTTGCCAAGATCATGAGGGAGGCGCTCGGGCACCACATGGAGGCGTGCTTCGCGGCATGTTTCCCTCATGAAGGCGTAAGGCAAGGAGGGCCCAACCCTCAGGAGTTCATCACCAAGGTCGCTCAGGAGTTGCAGGAATCGAGAGTCATGCGCGGCAACCGCCGCCTGCCCAGCATAGCTCCCCATCCAGGCGAGGATGGCGGGCTGCGGGTCTGCATCGACTACCCAGGGCTCAATCGTGTCGCGTCTCAGGAGTGCTTCTGGCCTTCGCGCGTAGGACGTTGCGAGGGTCCACCGCATAGCTACGTTCGCATGCCCTTTGTCCTGCCGAACGCGGCTGCTGCCCACCAGCGCCTGATGAGGAGCATTCTGGA
Source organism: Triticum dicoccoides (assembly GCF_002162155.2). Lineage (NCBI taxonomy): Eukaryota > Viridiplantae > Streptophyta > Magnoliopsida > Poales > Poaceae > Triticum > Triticum dicoccoides. Next base: position 243,006,840 of record NC_041383.1, on the reverse strand, counting down.
AGCTCAGGTGGCCAAGCACCGCGCGCTCCTGGATGAAGTGGAGATGGACCTCGCCGAGCCGCCTGGACCTCTTGAGCCTCCAGAGGCTCGGAACTCCGAGGGCTCGTGAGGGTAGGCTTCCTCGCCACGCACCGACAGCTACTCCGACACTCGCTCTGCAATGGTATCAGGTGACTTCTCTCAAGTTTCATTTCTGCTGGGAGCACCCTCAGGGCTAAATCATTCCCAGGTCGCGTGGGTCTGTCCCCGCGACATGTATCCGTTTTGCTTATGTCTTTAGCTTACCTTGTTGGGTGCGCCCCTCGGGCTGCATCATCCCCAAGCCGCTTGGGCCTGACCCAGTGGCGTGTGCCTTTCTCTGCATCTATCTAAGTTGATTTTCTTCTTCATGCTTAACCAACTTATGATTATCGCCCACTACCTACCACGGGCCTCTCCTCCCTCATGCAAAGCGCTTGCATGTTAAAAGGGGGGCGCCTGAGCATCGCGACTCAGGAGCTCTTACTGGCTCTCCAGCCCTCACCCCCTGGTCTTGTCCACAGCATCGTGACCTGGCATACCAGCGGCGGCTGAGCTTGCTCGAGGGCCGGGACCTGAGGACGTAGACATTTGCATTTTAACCATCTTGCAGGAACGTACCACCGACAAAGGCCCAGAGCCAGGCGCAACCCGCCTTGAGGTAGGGCCTCGTGAGTCCCGTGCTGGCTCACGGGTGCCCAGATACACCTCTCATAGCCCTACCGTGTCGGCCACGTATCAGGGCGGGGTTGTACATGCCCCGGGGGCTCCTCCCGGAGGGGAGCCCCCCTCCCACGTACCAGTGGAAGCACCATGCTCCGCGCTGGCTGACGACACTGCCGAGGAGCGGCTATGCCCGTACACATACGGAAGCGCTATGCTCCGTGCTAGTGATAAACAACTGAGGGAAGCCCACGGCTGTATCAACCTCAGGGAGCCCAGAGCTCAGTGTCTGGCCTCATTGCAATGCCTCCCCTCAGGAGCGCCGCGCGAGGGGGTTGCGCCCGGGCCACGCCCGAGCACACGCCACCCAGCCAGGTCCCTCGGACTTGGTCGTCGCACGCCCCTCCACGAGCGGAGCCAAGGTATGAAGACCCGTTTGAGCGTCAAGGGGGACTCCTGAGCATCGCGACTCAGGAGCCTAACTGGTCACGTAGCCCCTCACTCCTTAGTTCCGAAAGGCTAACAGCGGTCGAGGTATGCGCGGGGCCGGGCCCTGCCGACGTAGAACGACAGATCCTCTCTTCCCCCCTCCCTATTTGTTGTTTGCGCGTCAAGGGGGACTCCTTAGCATTGCGACTCAGGAGCTTAACTTATCACATATCCCCCTCACTCCTTAGTCCCATCCTGGTGATACGGTCGGGGCTAACGGCGGCTGAGGTATGCGCGGGGCCGGGCCCTGCAAACGTAGAACACAAGCAAATAGGAAGGAAACCGCAAAATCTAGCAAATCCAGAAGCAAATATTGCAGACCATAGATTGTTCTCACAATACCAGACACAAATTTAAATGCCTCCACGAGGCACGGTGCATGTTGCAGGAATCAAAGCAGGAGAAAGGCTGCGGTAAATCTGGAGATTTCGGAAGTAGGAGGATGAAGAGCAGGAAAGGAGATCTGAAGCAAAGCAAACGAGAGTAATGAAGGTAAGGCTAACCCCGGGCCGGCTTTTTGTCAGTCGAGTAGTTGCCGAGGCAGCGTGGGGAAGCGGAGGCGCCCACGTCCAATCAACCGCCATGCGGCGCCCAAGGCCGCAGGCTGATGGGGCCCGCGGCGCTCCGCACTTGCCCCTTCGCTTCCACGCTAAGCCAAGTCCGAGCGCGCCATCGGCCCGGGGGCTACTGTCGGCGTTCTAGGAACGGGGGTCCCCAGGCTTGCCTGCCTACGGCCTGCAGCGTGGCTCGAGTGGTGGCCCAGTACGGCCCATCTTCATCAACGCAAGACTCAAGACCCTCGCGAGGGGCCAAGCCTCGCAGGGCGGACGACACAAGGCTTTCTCAGGAGCGGCCTCGCCAGGTAGGCTCGCGAGGAGGCGGAGAGATCAAGGCAGGGGTACCTCGTGAGGTGCTCGTGACACAAGCCGTGACGATCGAGACCAGGCGGGCGCCGGCCTGCGCAGTGTCCTTGTTTCCCCTTTGGTGCAAAGGGGGCAAGCGCAGGCGTGGAGTACCGAGGCATCAGACAAAGGTTGCCATTTCAGTGCAACGAGACCAAGACCAGCAGAGCGGCAGGATGGAGGTCACCGTGGAGCCCAAGACGGCGTCATCGCCAGTGCCTTTGGCAGCCGAAGACTAACTTTAGTCAGGATAACTTGTACTAGATGTTCCCCTTCAAAATGGCCGTTGTTGGCGCCCTTCCCGCTCAATATTTGGGAAGAGGACCAGGGCCTCTATAAATAGGGACAGCCACCACAGTGGAGGGCATCTGATCAAGGCCTCATTAGATCGATAGGCGATCGAACTCATCCAAGAAGTTCATCGCACCAGCTCAAGAACACCTCTCGCGAGGCAGTTCTTCCCTGTACTATTCATCATCTGCCCCTGAGGCAATCCACCACACCACACACTGGAGTAGGGTATTACACCACAATGGTGGCCCGAACTAGTATAAATCTTGTGTCCCTCGTGTTGTTCATTGTTTAGCTTAGATTCTAGCGAGGCGATCGGCCGCGGAGTGGTAGGGGGAAGATCTTCACGCGCACCCCAGAGTTCGAACCTTAAGGATCTGCCGGAACCCAATATCCGACAACCTAAGTGGTGGTTTTATTTTCTTATACTAACGGAGCTTAAGAGTTTTCTGTTGAGTTTTGTGTTGTGAAGTTTTCAAGTTTTGGGTAAAGATTCGATGGACTATGGAATAAGGAGTGGCAAGAGCCTAAGCTTGGGGATGCCCAAGGCACCCGAAGGTAATATTCAAGGACAACCAAGAGCCTAAGCTCGGGGATGCCCCGCATGGCATCCCCTCTTTCGTCTTTGTTCATCGGTAACTTTACTTGGAGTTATATTTTTATTCGCCACATGATATGTGTTTTGCTTGGAGCGTCATTTTCTCTTGTTAGTATTTGCTTTCTATTATTTAGAATAATGTTTTGCATCTTTATTCTAAATAAAAATGTCAAGGATAGCCTTTACCATGCTTATTTTGCTAGTATACATGTTGCTGTTTGAAAACAGAAAGTTTACCGCTGTTGCAAAAATTCCCTAGAAAAGTCAGAGAATGGTATAATGTTGAAACTTTTTGCATATTGAGCTCTGATAAATATTATACAGCGTAGTATTTTTCTCATAATTTTTGTAGTTAGGGAAGTATGATGAATCTTACATTCTTTACAGACTGTACTGTTTTGGCAGATTGCTGTTATGTTTGCATTGTTTGCATATGTTTGCTTGTTTAATGATTCTATTTGAGGATAGAAGTATTAAATATGCAGAGGCATTTAGTACGCAATGTTGAATAATAATTTTAGTGATTTGTTATAGTAGAAATTGATAAGGTTTTGCATTGGTCTATACTAACCTATCTCACGAGTTCTTGTTGAGTTTGGTGTGGATGAAGCTTTTGATAAAAAGAGAAACCATGATATGAGAGGAATTAAGGAGACACAAAAGTTCAAGCTTGGGGATGCCCAAGGCACCCCAAGATAATATTTCCAGAAGTCTTAAGCATCTAAGCTTGGGGATGCCCCGTTAGGCATCCCACCTTTCTTCTTCAACAACTATCGGTTAGTATCGGTTGGGCCTAAGTTTTTGCTTCTTCACATGAGTTGTGCTATCCTTGCAATGTCATTTTATTTTGCCTTGCTTGCTGTTTGAATAAAATACCAAGGTCTGGAATTCTTAAATTAGAGAGAGTCTTCACATAGTTACATAATTATTTAGCTACTCATTGATCTTCACTCATATTTTTTTGGAGTAGTTTGTCATCATGTGCTTCACTTATATCCTATGAGTAAATGGTTGAATGAGTTGAATGTCATAAATCTGAAATTATATATGTTTCATTTGCTTATCCCATGGGGAGTAATGACTTCAAATCTAAGAAGTAGAGGTTGTAAATTTATTGAAGGTTAGCAAGCATTGTATTGGTCACATGAACAATTCATGAAAGAATATTGAAGGAAGAGAGATTTCACATATAAATACACTATCCTAGACATCTTTTATAATTGTGAGCACTCATTAAGTATGACATGCTAAAGAGTTGATGTTGGACAAGGAAGACAACATAATGGGTTATGTTTTCTCACATCTCAGTTAAAGTATATTGTCATGAATCATTCAAACATGTTGAGCTTTCCTTTCCCCCTCATGCTAGCCAAAATTCCTTGCACCAAGTAGAGATACTACTTGTGCTTCCAAATATCCTTAAACCCAGTTTTTGCCATGAGTGTCCACCATACCTACCTATATGCGGTATTTACCTGTCGTTCCAAGTAAATTTGCATGTGCCAAACTCTAAACCTTCAAACAATAATCTGTTTTGTATGCCCGAATCGCTCATGTAGCGACTAGGGGCTGTCAGTATCTTCCATGCTAGGTGGGTTATTCTCAAGATGAGTGGACTCCGCTCATCATTCATGAGAAAAATGGCTGGTAACCGGGATGCCCAGTCCCATGATCAAAAGATCAAAATCAAATCAAAAATAATTGCAAACAAAACTCCCCCAGGTTTGATGTTAGTTGGAGGCACCCATTGTTTCGGGAAAGCCATGGATTGATGATTGTTGGGGGAGAGGGAGTAAAAACTTTTACCATTCTGTTTGGGAACCGCCTATAATGTATGTAGTATGGAATATATTGGGAACTCTTGGTTGTTATGTTGACAATGAGATCATACCTCTAAAAAATTATTTATATCTATCTCAAAATTGAGCTCTGGCGCCTCTGCAAATCCCTGCTTCCCTCTGTGAAGGGCCTATCTTTTACTTTTATGCAAGAGTCAAGGTGATCTTAACCTTTCCCTTTTTCATTTTATCCTTTGGCAAGCACCTCGTGTTGGAAAGATCCTGATATATATATATCCAATTGGATGTAAGTTAACATGAACTATTATTGTTGACATCACCCAAAGCTGAATACGTCGGGAGGCGACACTATAAGCCCCTGTCTTTCTCAGTGTCAGGTTGAAACTCCATAACCATTAGTATTGTGTGAGTGTTAGCAATTGTAGAAGACTATATGCTAGTTGAGTATGTGGAGTTTGCTAAATCAAAGCTCTGACATAGACCCTTCCTGAAAATAGGATGAATTGTAATTGTTTGATGACTAAGAATGAAGTTTGCTAGTTTTCAAGAAAGTTTATGGTCTATGCTTTAACATGTGAATAGCTTGTTACTTGATCTTGAGAAGTTTTATGACATGAACTACTGTTATGACATATAATCATGCTAGAAAAGGTTATTGAAATTATCATTGATCAAACTTGTGCACCTGCTAGCATTCACACTTCATAAATTCTTTCTTTTATCATTTACCTACTCGAGGACGAGCAGGAATTAAGCTTGGGGATGCCGATATGTCTCCAACGTATCTATAATTTATGAAGCATTCATGCTATATTATTATCTGTTTTGAATGTTTATGGGCTTTATTATACACTTTTATATTACTTTTGGGACTAACCTATTAACCGGAGGCCCAGCCCATATTGCTGTTTTATTGCCTATTTCAGTGTTTCGAAGAAAAGGAAGATCAAACGGAGTCCAAACGGAATGAAACCTTCGGGAGCGTGATTTTTGGAACGAACATGATCCGGGAGACTTGGAGTACAAGCCAGGGAAGCTCCGAGGAGGCCAGGAGATAGGAGGGCGCGCCCACCCCCCTGGGCCCGCCCCCTGTCTCGTGGGCCCCTCATGGCTCCCCCGACTGACTTCTTTCACCTATATATTCACATATACCCTAAAACCATTGAATACAAAGATAGATCGGGAGTTCTGCCGCCGCAAGCCTCTGTAGCCACCAAAAACCTCTCGGGAGCCCGTTCCGGCACCCTGCCGAAGGGGGGATCCCTCACCGGTGGCCATCTTCATCATCCCGGAGCTCTCCATGATGAGGAGGGAGTAGTTCACCCTCGGGGCTGAGGGTATGTACCAGTAGCTATGTGTTTGATCTCTCTCTCTCTCTCTCTCTCTCTCTCTCTCTCTTGTTCTCTCTATGGCACGATCTTGATGTATCGCGAGCTTTGCTATTATAGTTGGATCTTATGATGTTTCTCCCCCTCTACTCTCTTGTAATGGATTGAGTTTTCCCTTTGAAGTTATCTTGTCGGATTGAGTCTTTAACGATTTGAGAAAACTTGATGTATGTCTTGCCGTGCTTATCTATGGTCACAACGGGATATTCATGTGATCTACTTGATGTATGTTTTGGTGATCAACTTGCGGGTTCAATGAACCTATGCATAGGGGTTGGCACACGTTTTCGTCTTGACTCTCCGGTAGAAACTTTGGGGCACTCTTTGAAGTACTTTGTGTTGGTTGAATAGATGAATCTGAGATTGTGTGATGCATATCATATAATCATGCCCACGGATACTTGAGGTGACAATGGAGTATCTAGGTGACATTAGGGTTTTGGTTGATTTGTGTCTTAAGGTGTTATTTTAGTATGAACTCTATGATAGATTGAACGGAAAGAATAGTTTCATGTTATTTTACTACGGACTCTTGAATAGATAGAACAAAAAGGATAACTTTGAGGTGGTTTTGTACCCTACCATAATCTCTTCGTTTGTTCTCCGCTATTAGTGGCTTTGGAGTGAATCTTTGTTGCATGTTGAGGGATAGTTATATGATCTATCTATGTTATTATTGTTGAGAGAACTTGCACTAGTGAAAGTATGAACCTTAGGCCTTATTTCCTACCATTGCAATACCGTTTACACTCACTTTTATCATTAGTTACCTTGCAGTTTTTATATTTTCAGATTACAAATACCCATATCTACTATCCATATTGCACTTGTATCACCATCTCTTCGCCGAACTAGTGCACCTATACAATTTACCATTGTATTGGTGTGTTTGGGACACAAGAGACTCTTTGTTATTTGGTTGCAGGGTTGCTTGAGAGAGACCATCTTCATCCTACGCCTCCCACGGATTGATAAACCTTAGGTCATCCACTTGAGGGAAATTTGCTACTGTCCTATAACCTCTGCACTTGGAGGCCCAACAACGTCTACAAAAAGAAGGTTGTGTAGTAGACATCAATAGACCTTCTTCAAGCCAATCAACATGTGTTCAAAAAACAAAAAATGTCAAAAATTAAAAACAAGGACCTCGAGGTTAATTCAACTAATATGATGGAGCACTATATACATTCAACGCAATTAAATGTTTACAGTGATCCATCAAATCAGTTAATTTAACATCAGGCCCACTTCTCATCCGGTCACCCATCTGATGACTACTCCATTCTCAACACACTTAACTTGGTAGTTCTGTTAGATGAGCTACCGGTAGGGAAGCTGGTCCTTGCTGTTGTAGGATCCTTCCTTGCATCCAATATTGCGCACCCAGATGACCGCCTGTTGCCGCCCATGGTCAATGCCACGCCCCCCGCGAATGTAGAAGCTTTCGTCCCTTGTCTAGATGGTTCGCGCATTTCCCCCTATTTTTTGCCACCTGCCCACCTATACATTCGCTCACGTGTGATGACCACATGAGCTATCCACTTAGATTGTATGTTAAAAATCATGCAAACATGGCCGATTATACTATGAGTAGGTGACCATGCGCTTGGCTCTTCGCCTCTTCCGGAATATGAACAATGATGATGGTACTACAGTATATATGTACTTTTGGCAATCTGACACCGGATGACTACTGCACGTCCACCGCTTGTACTATAAAGCCCAATATAATTGTAAGTAGAAGCTTCTCCTCGTGCTGCGAGCAACCACGCGTGCGTGGGCGAGGGAGAGGGCGTAGCAAGCAAGCTTCTCATTGTTCTACGAGTTGACGGGACACATCAAAGTTACTTATTTAGTCCATGGCTACCACCCCATGCTCTATCTACATACATGATTCACGTGCCATCGAGGAGAAAATTTATTGCGTAGTACGTGCCATCGAAGTTCACGACTCACCTACACACTGCTTATCTCCATTTTCATGCATGACACGTGCACCTTGATCCCGCGTGTTGGTAAAAGGATGAACAAAGCTCACGTAAAAAATAGTGGAAGAACATAGATTCCCGACGACCGAGAAGGAGCAAGGAACCTCGCGGTGGAGCATCCGCACTCGTAATATTTTATATTATTCAGCGATATAAAATCAACCAAATCTCTCGTCTAGCTGGTTCGCGTGTTATCCCCTGTTTTTTGCCGCCTGTCCACGTATAGAACTGCCTCGCGACGGTCAATTCCTCTCCAAACACCTAGGGAGGCGGTTGAACCGAACAAGTCTAACTTATTTGAGTGGGTACATCGATGTGGCATCAAAAGGGTGTGATAGCTGACTCTGGCAAAATAATTGACTACCACATTGGCATACATGAGCATGGGGCCCACTTGTCAGCATGCTGGATGGAGGAAGGAACGCAAGACAAAATGGAGTGCGGAGGAAGGGTGCGAATTGATTGGCTCATGTGTGATGACCACTGGAGCAATCCACTCAGATTGTATTACGTTAAAAAATCGTGCAAACACGGCCGGTTATACAGTGAGTAGGTGACCGTGTGCTTGGCTCTTCGCCTCTTTGGGAAGTCGAACAATGATGATGGTACTACAGTATACTCCTACTTCTGGCAATCTGACACCGAATGAACTGATGCACGTCCACCGCCTGTATTAAGCGCACTATCGTAAAGCAAAAGCTTCTCCTCGTCCTACGAGCCACCACGCGCATGAGTGAGCGAGGGAGAGGTCATACTAGTAGTAAGCAAAGCTTCTCCTTGTTTATTTTAAAAAAGCTTCTCCTTGTTTGCGAGTTGACGGGACACATCAAAAGTAGTGCATTAGCCTCCAAAAAGGGCTGACCATGTCCATGGCTACCATCCGGTGCTCCGTCATTCAGTGCATGCACGATTCATGTTCCATTGAGAAAATAATGTCGCGTACGTGCCATTCAATAGAATAACTTAATTTATAAAAACGCGCCACCGCATCATGATTGAACTTTGATTTGTCCACGCGTGGTTCCCATGAACAACTACTATACTCGCCAAATTATCTAGTGGGCTGCCTCTTCGTACAGAAATGAGCTCATAGTGTACCCGTGCATGAGTATAAGGGAAAGAGGCAAAGAGTACCTGTGTCGGTGCCTGCACCTCTTCTCATCGTGCTCGTATTCCTTTTAAACACAACAGCCCAGTGTAGTTACATCATACATGGCCAACCCACGCCATCACCATATTTCTTGGCCTTCGTGCGACACCTAGATCTAGTAATCCACCAGCCCATATCGCTTCTCGCTCCTCGTCACTCTCAAAGTGTGGTGGGCTGGCGATTTTGTCGTCTATTGAGGTCGGTTAACTCATCACATCTTAGCGACATGCCAAGAGCATTCTAAAAAAATTACTGTACTCCATTGTTATGTCAAGAAGAGGAAGCACTTTGACCGATGGACCAAATGAGACATGCGTGTCATGCCGTGAGTGGGTCAAATTTCTCGTTTTGAACTTGTTTGGTGTAGTAGTAACACTTGGTGTTGACTATTGATATAAGATTTTATATAGTGCCTAATGTATTCTTCGAGGTTGCCTTTGACTATTGATAAGATTTTATGTAATTTGCAAATTATATCATTTGAAGATCCTTTCATGTTTTGTTTCAAAAAAAATCCTTTCACATACGAATTTGACGATATGCTTTGAGCAACTTGCATGTCCTATACTGCTCCTGTTTGGATACTCTAACTTAGCTAGAGGTTAGACTAACTCATGACTAACCCTGAACTAACTCTAGACAAAGAGGTGTTTGGATGACAGGGTTAGATTGACAATAAATGCACCTGATGGAGAGAGAAAAGTGATTTTTTAGTGGTCCCCACAAGAACTAGCTCCAATTAGCACCACTTGGCTAGCGGGATAGAGATCCAATTAGCACCTCTTGGGTGGGATAGTTTTTTGGTGGGTTTGGTGCAACTTGCTCCAATTTCTCTACTCTTATAAAAAAATAGAGTTGGTGATGATGGTGTGCCTGCCATCCTGCAATATAGGCCGTCCGATTTATATCTGACGGATAGGAAGGAAACAATGACAATTTTGCAAAAATATACCCACACCCCTCTCCACATTTGCAAATAAGGCCTTCCCTCGTTCATCCTTTTCTCCCACAAGATAAACTACTCATACAAATGCATCTTGATGTTCCGTGCAACGCATGGGCATCTTGCTAGTAACCCTCATTGTCGGTGTCAAAACCGGCGGATCTCGGGTAGGGGGTCCCGAACTGTGCGTCTAGGCAGATGGTAACAGGAACGAGGGACACGATGTTTTTACCCAGGTTCGGGCCCTCTCGATGGAGGTAAAACCCTACGTCCTGCTTGATTAATATTGATGATATGGGTAGTACAAGAGTGGATCTACCACGAGATCAAGGAGGCTAAACCCTAGAAGCTAGCCTATGGTATGATTGTTGTAATGTATGTTGTGTCCTACGAACTAAAGCCCTCCGGTTTATATAGACACCGGAGGAGGCTAGGGTTACACAGAGTCAGTTACAATGGTAGGAGATCTACATATCCGTATCGCCAAGCTTGCCTTCCACGCCAAGGAAAGTCCCATCCGGACACGGGACGGAGTCTTCAATCTTGTATCTTCGTAGTCTTGGAGTCCGGCGGACGATGATAGTCCGGCTGTCCGGACACCCCCTAGTCCAGGACTCCCTCAGTAGCCCCTGAACCAGGCTTCAATGATGATTAGTCCGGCGCGCATAATGTTCGGCATTGCAAGGCGGGTTCCTCCCTTGAATAATCCAGAGAAGATCACGAACACCAGGATAGTGTCCGGCTCTGCAAAATAAATTCCACATTCCACCGTAGAGAGAATAAAATGTACACTAGTTTAATCTGCTGACGTATTATGCGGCGTGACATCACACCGCTACCAGGCTTTTACTTGAATCGTTTTTACTATACCACCTCAGCACGTTTAGCGAAGCGGTTTCCTTGGCACGTCTTGTCGAAGCAGAGATCGTGTTCCCCTTATTCCGGGATTCTCTTCAATACGGACGTGGGTAACCCAACCGCGCCATTGATGGTGGCGCTTGGGAGATAAGCGAGTTTTACCAGGCCGGTGGGGGACGCATAGTTTTCGTCCGCCTATATATAAGGGATAAGGATTTACCTTCTCACCTACGCCTTCTTCCTCCTTTGCTTATCCATCTCCGCGCACTCAAGCTCCAACGCCCAAGCTCGCGCATCTCGCCTCGACCTTCTCCGAATATGTCCGGAGCTGGAGGCAAATGGTTGGCCTCCTCCGTTAAGGAGGAGAACATCACCAAGCTGCACAGTGCCGGATACCTTTCCGGCGATGTTGCGCATCGGCTGCCCGACGAGGGGCAGCTCATCCCTACCCCCGGGCCTCATGAGAGGGTCGTCTTCCTTCCCCACTTCCTCCGCGGACTGGGCTTTCCACTCCACCCATTCGTCCGGGGGATCATGTTTTACTACGGCCTGGATTTCCATGATTTGGCGCCGAACTTCATCCTCAACATCTCGGCGTTTATCGTCGTGTGCGAGGCCTTCCTCTGCATCCAGCCCCACTTCGGCCTGTGGCTCAAGACCTTCAACGCCAAGCCGAAGGTTGTGAAGGGCATGCAGGCGGAATGCGGAGGCGCCATGTTGGGCAAGTTGCCCAACGTCCTTTGGCTCGAAGGGGCCTTCGTGGACTCCGTCAAGGGGTGGCAATCGGGGTGGTTCTACATCACCGAGCCGCGCAAGCCCACATGGGCGGCGGCCCCCGAGTTTAGATCTGGCGTCCCCACGCAGCTCACCTCCTGGAAAGAGAAGGGCTTGTAGTGGGGCAATCCGAAGGAGGTGACAGGACTCCGAGCCTGCATCCAGAAGCTGGTGAGCAATAAGCTCAGGCTCGTCGACGTGGTCCAAGTCATGCTCATCCGCCGGATTCTCCCATGCCAAGAACGGGCATTCAATCTGTGGGAGTTCAATCCGGAACAGCACCAGGCGCTGAGCGGGCTCTTCGATACGACATACGAAGGTGCCTGGAGGGTGCTGTTCAAGGGCGCCGAAGCCCCCGTATCCGCGACGGAAGATCGCGGATTCTGCTCGCAGCATCCGGCTGACGAGGTAAGTGATTCAACCCCATTACGGGACACTTGTGGTAATTAAGTTGATTCTCAGAGGGTTTCCTTCTTTCCTTTGACAGTAATGGATGGAGAAAGCCAAGCAGCTCATCAGCCCGGCTCCCATGCCAGAAGACCCAGAGAACGCCCGTTTAGCAGGGCTGTTGGTTCCGGCACCGCACGTGGTGCCGGAGAAGAAGGCCAAGAAGGTGGCCGCGGGGACTCGAAAGAGTTCCCGCAATCAGGCGTCTGACGACGACGCGGACTCCTCCCCCGAAGACGAGGAGGAGGACTCTCTCCCAGAGGAGGGAGAGAAGAAGAGGAAGGCTTCCCCAATAGGGGAGGCCGAAGGGTCCAAGAGGGGGAGGACTATCCCCCCGGACAGTTTCGCCAACACCATCGTTGGCGAGGATGAATGGTCTCCAAGGGCCAGGCGTCCGGCAAGATCGTAAGTATCCGGATCCTTGATATGTAATTTCTTTCGTGTCGTGTAGTGTCCTTCTAATGCCGCGTTCTGTCCGTAGTCCGGCCGATGATGATCTCCCCGCTTCATCAAGCGGGTCATTGGCCCCGTCGGATGTGGATTCACTTCCGACTGCCACAACCCCCCGCGCAGGCGAAGACGCCGAGGTGGGATCCCAGAGAGGGACCCATCAGGAGGAGGCTCCGGAGGCGCCGTCAGGCCGTCTCCCGGACTTTGTGCCGGACTCTACCTCGGAACCCGCAGTGGTTCCAGAGTCCGGCGGGCGGCCCCTTCGGAGGAAGGGCAAGACCGTGACACCGGCGATCTCCGTCCAACCGGAGGCGCCGGATAACTTGTTGGAGGCGCTTAAAGGCGCTTCCATCGAGGAAGAACACCGCACTATCATGAGTGCGGTGATTCAGAAGGTTCAGCTTGCCAAGAGCGGGCTGACCGAGGCCTGCAGCAGCCTTTTAACAGGCTTTGAGGTAAGAAGTTAAAATTATGTAATGTAATACCGCATAGATAGTAGCCCCTGATGCTCAGTTCGGTGTTTGGAAAGAAAAGCCGGACTGAGGATCTAACAAGATATACGCAGGGTTGCTTAAAATATGTCAATATGGGTTTGCAGGCTGCGCTGCTGACCTCTGCCGCACTATCGGCGGAGGTCGATGTGTTGAAGAAGGATCTCGAGCGGTCCGAGCAAGAGCTCGGCCATGCCAAGAGGCAGCTCGAGGAAAAAGAAGGTGAGTAACACCACTTTGAATAATTACCTTACAGAAAAGGGTTTTGGTTGCGATAAAGTTAATAAGGATAATACGGGTGTTGCAGGGGCCACTAACGAAGTGGCAGCCCTGAAGGAGGCCGTGTCCACGGCTGAACGCAGTGCGGCCGCGGAACGGGCGGAGCGAGAAAAGCAGGAGGCACGGGTGGCGGAAGTTCGGCAAGAGCTCCAGGCTCTCATGGAGAAACATGAGAGTTTGGAGCATGACTCCAAGACTCGAGAGTCCGAGCTTGCCTCGACTCTCGAAAGTGCCAAGTCCGCCAAGGCCGAGGCCCATAAGGCCCTTCAGGAGGTTGAAGATATAAAGAAGATAGCGGCGGGTAAGGCATTTTTCATGCAAAGCAGGCATGTTAATGTAAACTACCTGACACTTACCCGCATTCGGAGCTCTCCAGGGGCGTTTGCAGATCTGCCGCGTAGTGCGTCAGATGCCGCCGCATTCTATCGTGGCGAGGAGGGGAGCTCGACGGAGAAGGTCTTCTGGTCTCAGTACGCTGAGGCCGGCCATCCGGTGCCCCCAAGCGACCAGCTGAAGCAGCTGGTCGAACTCCACAAGGTAGCTGAGCAGGCCATGAAGGGCCTTATAGTCCGGCTGTGGCCTAAACACGCCATGCCTGGGAGCTACTTTGGCCTCGTGCGGCGGCTGGTGGGTGCGTGCCCCTGGGTGGAGGTCATCAAGCGCTCCGCGTGTATTGAAGGTCCTCGTCGGGCCCTTGCCCGCACAAAGGTGCACTGGGGCAAGTTGGATGCAGAGAAGCTTCTCACGGATCCACCGCCACCGGGCAAGGAGTATCGCACGCCTGAAATGTATTATAAAACTGTCCTGAAGGGAGCCCGCGATATTGCGGATGAGTGCCCCAGAAATGTAATCTTTGAGTAAACTTGTTATGTATTATCCTTTGCGCTGAAACATTGTTCATGTGCGCATTAAGCAATGCTTGTTTCATTTAAAATATTACCTTCTGTGCGGCCGTTTATAAAATCTGAGAGATGGCAAGTCGTTGGCTTCAGCCCCCAAGCCACGAGTGCTGGGGTGTTCGGGATAAACTTGAGCACTCTTGTTCCCATTTTTGGGTCCATCTAGGGAGGCGCTCAACACAACGAACAAGGCAACCAGACTTATAATGCTTGAACACTCTCACTTAGCCATAGAATTCTATAATTTTAAATTTCGGCGAAGCCCCTGGTACTCGAAAGACTGAATCCGGGGCGCTATCCTCGCCTTCGTCGGACATTGTCCGGAACTTCGCTCGAAGCGGCGTGAGTCTTTAAGGACCCGAAGAAACCTCTCGAACAGCGACCAGTCTCTCGCCTTACCATGCCAGTCAGTTTTAGCTTTCTCCACTGAGGCGCTCGCCCGGCTCAACCGGGGCGCAATCGCAGTGGTTCTCCCAGTGCCACCTTAGCCGACAGAACAGAACATAAGGCACCAAAACATGGGAGCCGGGCAAACCCAACTATTGAACCAAGACATGATTCGGAGCCGATTCATATAATGCTATAAGTTCGGGGTGCCGCACTTATGAAAGTGTTCGGACTTTATCACACCATAATTTAGGGGACATAAGCCCCTGGTGTATTCGGCTGTACCAAAATATACGGGTGCAAGATGTCATGTAATGAGCATATATATATAAGGTAATGTAATTGCAGTCAAAAAGGTGCTGCATTGTTTATGAAAGGAAATCTGCTATGAATGCGGACTGATACAAGTAGTGCGGTAAGCAAGGGATTTGGACTAAGTAAACATGTCCCCCTCCAGGGGTGGGCTGCGGATTTGGTGTATATAATCGAATTTTAATGCTCGTGATTGAGACCACCTGAGTGTTTGTCGCAGCCTTCTTTCGTCCCTGGCTGTTGCATCATGAGTTCGGCAGGTTTGCCGCCGGACAGGGTCTCTGGTTAACGGAGTCCTGTGTACATAAAGAAGGAAAATAAAATAATAAAAAAAGGGGGGCATGCTTGCGAGCCCCTGGTGTGGTCGAACCGCACTCTGGGTCCATTGCGATCGTGCCCCTTCCCCTGTGCCCATGGTATCTCCAAAGCGTAATGATGTACGCGGAGTGTTATTCTTGCGATCATGTGCGGGCGAGGGTTGGGGCCGCATTGCTACGCGTGATCTGATCGCGCCAGGTGGTCATGGTTGGTATTGCTGCGGGCGTGTTTTGCTATGTCCGGCCGTTTAACGGCCGGACTCGAGAATTGCCTTAAGAGGCTACTCTGCACTTCTGCCGCGAGAGCCGCTGTATGTTCCTCCGTTCGGAGGGAGCGTTCCGTATTTCCGTTGACCGTGATGACTCCACGAGGGCCTGGCATCTTGAGCTTGAGGTATGCATAATGTGGCACCACGTTGAATTTTGCAAACGCGGTCCGTCCGAGCAAAGCGTGATAGCCGCTGCGAAACGGGACTATGTCGAAGATTAACTCCTCGCTCCGGAAATTATCCGGGGATCCGAAGACCACTTCCAGTGTTACTGAGCCTGTGCAGTTGGCTTCCGCACCTGGTATGACACCTGTAAAGGTCGTCTTTGTAGGTTTAATCCTTGAGGGGTCTATGCCCATTTTGCGCACTGTATCCTAATAAAGCAGGTTCAGGCTACTGCCGCCGTCCATCAGGACTCTCGTGAGGTGAAATCCATCGATGATTGGGTCTAAAACCAATGCGGCGAATCCGCCATGGCGTATGCTGGTCGGATGGTCTCTTCGATCGAAAGTGATCGGACAAGAGGACCATGGATTGAACTTCGGGGCGACTGGCTCCATCGCGTAGACGTCCCTTAGTGCGCGTTTCCTCTCCCTCTTGGGTATATGGGTCGCGTAAATCATGTTCACCGTCCGCACTTGTGGGGGAAAACCCTTCTGTCCTCTATTGTTCGGCGGTCGGGTCTCCTCCTCGTCGTCGCTGTTTAGCCCCTTGTCATTGTTTTCGGCAATTAACTTGCCTGCCTGCTTGAACACCCAGCAATCTCTATTGGTGTGATTAGCTGGTTTTTCAGGGGTGCCATGTATCTGGCATAAGCGGTCGAGTATTCGGTCCAAATTGGACGGACCCGGAGTGGTTCTTTTAAATGGCTTCTTCCGCTGACCGGGTTTAGAGCCTCGGAATCCGGCGTTGACTGTCGTATCCTCCTTATCGTCGCCATTAATGCGGCGTTTGTTTTTGTTTCGACGTGACCTGCTGTTGTTGTCCTTAGTATCCGGACTGCCAGAATTTTTACGGAGATTGTTGCTGCGAGCTAGCCAGCTGTCCTCTCCCGCGCAAAAGCGGGTCATCAATGATGTGAGGGCTGCCATGGATTTCGGCTTTTCCTGCCCCAGGTGCCGGGCTAGCCATTCGTCCTGGATGTTGTGTTTGAAGGCTGCAAGGGCCTCTGCATCCGGACAGTCGACGATTTGGTTTTTCTTTGTCAAGAACCGTGTCCAGAATTGTCTGGCCGATTCGTCTGGCTGCTGAATAATGTGGCTTAGGTCATCGGCGTCTGGTGGTCGCACGTACGTGCCCTGGAAGTTGTCGAGGAATGCGGCTTCCAGGTCTTCCAAGCACCCAATTGACTCCGCGGGCAAGCTGTTTAGCCAATGCCGAGATGGTCCTTTAAGCTTGAGTGGGAGATACTTGATGGCATGGAGATCGTCGCCGCGGGCCATATGGATGTGGAGAAGATAATCTTTGATCCACACCGCGGGGTCTGTTGTGCCATCGTAAGATTCGATGTTTACGGGTTTAAACCCTTTGGGGATTTGATGATCCATTACTTCATCGGTGAAGCATAGCGGGTGTGCGGCGCCTCTGTATTGAGCAATATCACGATGCAGCTCGAGAGAGCGCTGTCTGCTGTGTTCGGCCCGGCCGGGGTTATTGTATCCGGCGCGACGGTATTCGTCGTGGGTTGTGGGGCGCCCACGTGATCCGTAGATGGATCTGGATTGCCTGGCTTTGTCCTCCAATACGTCTCGCAAGTCCGGCGCGTTCCCTCTTGGCTTCGTACTTTTGGAGCGATGCCGGGGTACAGTCTTGGCTGGGGGCCTGGATGCCTCTCTGTCACGACCACGGGGTGGTCGGTCAGCCATATCATGCGCTGGTGATGGAGGTATGTATGCTTCCTCCTCTAATCGGGTGAGCAGCTTGCGTCTTGGGTAGCTTTTGGAGGGACGTTCGAGTTTATACTCTTCGGCCGCGAGGACCTCGGTCCATCGATCGGCCAGCAGGTCCTGATCAGTTTGAAGCTGTTACTGCTTCTTCTTTAGGCTGTTTGCTGTGGCAATAAGCCTGCGCTTGAAGCGCTCTTGTTCGACGGGATCCTCAGGTACGACGAATTCATCATCGTTGAGGCTTGCTTCGTCTTCGGAGGGAGGCATATAGTCATGATCCTCAACCTCTTCGTCTACCGCCCTCTCGTGAGGGCTTGCTTCTGCATCCTCATGCGCTGAGTCTTGCGGGAGGGGATTGTCTTCAGCCCTTTCTGGAGTATTATTATCTCCTGTACCGGAATCTCCATTCTTGCTGTGGCGGGATTTAGAGCGGCGCCGCTGACGCTGGCGTTTGGGCTGCTTCTTTAAAGAGTCTGCCTCCGCTGCTTCTTCGCCGTCCCCGTCTTTTGGGGTGTCCACCATATATATGTCATATGACGAGGTGGTCTTCCACTGCCCTGTAGGCGCTGGTTCCTGTTCGTCTCCGGCATCGTCATCCATGGCGTCGATGTCGTCGGAGTCGTAGTCTAGCATGTCAGTTAGATCGTCGACAGTGGCTACAAAGTGGGTGGTGGGTGGGCTCTGAATTTCTTCGTCGTCCGTGTCCCAACCATCCTGGCCATAGTCTGGCCAGGACTCTCCCGATAACGAGAGATGCTTTAACGAATTTAGGATGTCGCCGAAGGGCGAATGTTGGAAGATGTCCGCGGCGGTGAATTCCATAACCGGCGCCCAATCCGAATCGATTGGTAGGGGCGTGGGAGGTTCGGAGTCCGGCAGGGAGTCCGGCACCTCGGAATCACGAGTTTTGCGAGGGACAAGATTAATGTTCGGCTCCGTCGCCGTGGAAGTTGGAGCCCCCAAGGTGGTGTCTATCCATCGATCCTTGATCTGGGCGATCGGCTCCGGACTAATGGCCGAAGCGGATTCAGGTGCGGCAACCAAGGCACTGTTCGGCGGCAGAGCTAGATCATGCCCATCGTAACAGTGCGGCACGCTTGGCTGCGGCTCGAGTCCGTCGAAGATCAAGTCTCCGCGGACGTCGGCCGTGAAGTTTAGGCTTCCGAATCTGACCTGACGGCCAGGGGCGTAGCTTTCGATCTGCTCCAGATGGCCAAGCGAATTAGCCCGCAGTGCGAAGCCGCTGAATACGAAGATCTGTCCGGGGAGAAAAGTCTCACCCTAGACGGGGTTGTTGGCTGAAGATGCCATCAAGCTTATTGGTGACGACACAGAGGAACTCTCAATGAAAGCACCAATGTCGGTGTCAAAACCGGCGGATCTCGGGTAGGGGGTCCCGAACTGTGCGTCTAGGCAGATGGTAACAGGAACGAGGGACACGATGTTTTTACCCAGGTTCGGGCCCTCTCGATGGAGGTAAAACCCTACGTCCTTCTTGATTAATATTGATGATATGGGTAGTACAAGAGTGGATCTACCACGAGATCAAGGAGGCTAAACCCTAGAAGCTAGCCTATGGTATGATTGTTGTAATGTATGTTGTGTCCTACGGACTAAAGCCCTCCGGTTTATATAGACACCGGAGGAGGCTAGGGTTACACAGAGTCGGTTACAATGGTAGGAGATCTACATATCCGTATCGCCAAGCTTGCCTTCCACGCCAAGGAAAGTCCCATCCGGACACGGGATGGAGTCTTCAATCTTGTATCTTCGTAGTCTTGGAGTCCGGCGGACGATGATAGTCCGGCTGTCCGGATACCCCCTAGTCCAGGACTCCCTCACTCATGTTTGGATACTTTAGGGCTATTTGAGCCCCAACTAGCTCAAACTAACTCTAATCTATGGATCCAAACAGCGCCAAAGTTAGTCTCGGAAAACGCATTAAGCTCTATATACATGGACAGACGGAGTACATGATACTAGCAAACGCTCACCATTAGTAGTTGTTCATTGGTTGGTTTCGATTTTTGATTCAGTTGCAGTGCTGCTACCGTCCAATATTCGCGTGTGGTTTTTTCTAGAATATAAAAAAAAGGTATTACTTACTGTGGGAAAGGTGAAGTGATGGTTGCTTTGCCCAAGCAACTTGTTACTCTAGGAATATTGGAGTAGCAGCGGATTCAATGAAGAGAGAAATGATGGTTGCTTCGTCCGAGCAACTTACTGTGGCGAAGGTGGGGCTCTGTGATTTGACTGCTCACTAGTCATTATTACTGTGGCGCAACGACTGGGGTAAATCTTCCCTACAGTTGTGCACTCAATATTGTTGCATGGCAGGTGGAGCCGGATGAAGGAGGTCCCACATGTCAGCGAAACAAAGTTGAATTGTTTCTGGCATTGCTATCAATCCTTCAGGATTTGTTTATATGTACGCATAATTTTCCAGCATGAGGCTGGTCATAGTGGGGAGTAACTTAGACTAGTAACATGCATATGTTACTAGTCTATGTTACTATGTTCATACTGGGTAGTAAACATATGGATGGTAACATGTAAGTCTTCATTAATTGAGATATAGACTCATTTTACCTCGGGCTGTGTTATGTTACCGTAACATATTATGTTACCACAAGCATCTCTATCCTCATTAACTCCATGCCACATAAGCACTTTTTTCTTGGAATATGTTATGTTACTACCTAAGTTACTCCCACTATGGCTAGCCTAATGGAATTGTACTGTGATGCTATGAAGGTTTCAACTTAGGATTCATGTGTCTTCTTGCCTCAAGATTGTCTCCTTACAACATTCCATCATCAAATACAAATGAAACAACCATTGCTGCTAATGCATCTCAATGGTTCGTAGATCAGCGCCAATATCCACATCACAACTGAAGACAAAGTTGTGAGAAGGTGTACAAATAAAGAAAAATATATAATTGATCGATGTTGTTCGTAGGCATGGCTCCATTTCCTGGCCACAATGTTCATTGGTTGGCAGCTAGTTTCACCTAGCTCTGTAGCCAAAAAAGAGGTGTATGGAGGAACATCACAATCCGATCATTTTGCGCAGCTCCACTAAAATCAAGCTGATCACCCCTGTTTGCAAAGATATTCAGTCTGATTACAATAATAGTGGAACCAGATGATGAAACATAACACACACAAATAGAAGCCGATCACCTCTGCGATCTCTCTTTAGGACCAACTACTTGTTGGAGAAGATTAGGCACGGAGTCGGATGAGGAGGATAGCAAAACCAATCTCCCTTTCTGCAGTCCCACAAAAATGTAAAAACGTTGCCCCTATGACATTTTGGCGGAACTGCACAAAACACTCTTAAGACAAAAGTGATTTGTGCAGTTCACCAAAAGGTCGCAATAGCAACGAGGTGAAATGATTAGCCCTGTTTACAAAAGGAGGTAGAAAGGAAACAATTACTGCCCAATAACACGAGTTGAAGACACATACGCGGACAAAAAAGAAGCATATTCCATGTAATAAGGGAAAGATAGCAACATGGTGGTTTATCAAAACGGTTTGAGGACGAGATTGCAAGATGGAAAGTACGACGGTCGAGAAATGTTGTAAGCAAACAACTAAAGAAGATCCACATGCAGGATTTTCCACATGCAACAACGTGGGAAGATGGGCAGTGGAGCAAGGCCGGAGGAAGCTGTACCTAAGGGTCGTCAGGATGTAACTAGGAGGGCGCCGACGGCCGGGATCTGCCCATACTACGGCAGCGAACAAGTGGTGAAGGCCCTATAGTGTCGGAGCTTCATCAGACAGAACGGCGGGTACCGCAGATCGGGACGTGATGCCTCACCGCCGTCGAATGGAGAAACAATGCACATCCTCCCTTTTCGCCGGCGGACAAGATGTGGGCGGATCAGTGACCAACGGTGAGAGAGAGAGGCCACCGCCGCCTTGTGTGAGATGGTGTGACGAGAGACAAACCCCGGCAGGCAGGCTCCATTGTATATACTGGAGCAGATTTTTCTTTTTTCCCGACGATAATCATTTTATATTCTGTACGTGCCATTGAGGAATATAACTTTATTTAATACTAACGCGTCAAGTAGAACTTTGTTCCGTTTACGTGTGGTACAGGACCCTCCTTCGAGTAAAAAAACCGCTACACGCGTCAAATTATCACGTGGGCTGCCTTTTCATACAAAAATGAACTCCACCGTGTACCCGCGCGAGTATGGCCGGGAACGAGACGTGAGTACGTGCATCGTGCGTGCACCTCATATTTAGGTGCAGGTACGTACGTGGGTGGGTGTCAGAGAGATGGTTTGTGCGAAACAGGGGCAATGTGTCGATGATATCTCAATCAAAAAAACGTAACATATGCAATGTGTGTGAAACAGAGTCATGGATATACGTATCATATATAGATGGAGTGATCCACGAGAAGATAGTGGAGGGATCATCGATGTGAGATATCGATAGAATCGATAACAGGGATGAAGTGTGTGGGTGCGCGATCGATAAAGAGTGCCATCGAATTTGTGTTTTCCCACATCAAAGATACAGGGCAGCTGGCCTACTAGAATGTGAGAGGCCAGAGGTGCAGTTTTTCTCTATGGACGGATACCTACCTACAATGTTCGACTATCGGTGTGGGGGGGGGCTCATACCTAACTATAGAGAGGTAGATCGACTAGTATATGTGTGGAGAAGGAGAGATACCTAGCTATGTATTGAGGAAGATCGATCGGCATCCATGCATATGTGTAGCAGAGGAATAAGGTTGGGAGAAAGACAAAGGTAGAGTGTCGAAGGGTTGGTAGTGGAGTTGCTTCTCATAAATGTTGGGAGAGGCCTGCTAGACAAACGAAGGGTACGAGTGCAATATCAATAAGAGAGGGGATGTCTATCTGTCTATGCACGTGCGTGTGAGAGACGGGTCGGGAGGTATGCAAGGATGATGAGGGGGGACGATATGGTCGTGGTAAGCAGATGTAACTACATTGGAAGATCAATCATTGTGTGTCCGAGAAAGGGAGAGACATAATTAGTGAGGTAAGTCGATCGGTGCGTGGGGAAAAAGAATTATAGTCGACCTAGCTATATGTAGGGCGATTGGTACGTATACGTGCATGCATGTGTTAGAAGCAAATAAGGTCCGGAGAGACGGACATGTGGAGAGGGGTGCGGCTAGGAGGTGGTGTGAGAGGCCTACTATGTCGAGGGGGAAGGAGTGTGTGAGTATGATATCGATGAAAAGAGGGGCGGGAGTATGCACCTGCGTGGAACCGTATTGGACATAGGGGGCATGGACGGTGAGAAAAGAAGAGGGGAAGTGTGTATTTGTGGTAGGCACACTTGGCTACAGAGGTATATCGACCGGTGTGTGCCGGAAAGAAGGAGCCGGGCGGCCTACACACACCATGGGTTAACGACCTAAAGAGAAACGAATGTGCAGGTTGGAGGGGACGCTTTGGGAGGGTGAGAGGGGGGTAGGCGTGTGCATGCACGATAGAAAGCTAGCGCTAGCTAGCTACAATGAGAATAGGATCGTGAAGGTGTAAAAGACGAACAGAGATCATAATTCATCATAAAAAGTGGATTCGGATAACTGAAGAAGATATCATAGCGTTTTAAACCGACGCATGCATGAATGAATATATATAATGGTGATACACATGGTGTGGTTATTAACATGTTATACTACATATAATATATAGAACATTGATTATAATTTGGGATAATGCGTGGCTTTTGGAACTCAGGGCTAAATACTTGTCATAATGTAGGGGCGGGGCACTATACCTTGTGTGATAAACATGGTGTACGTATGGAACATGGTTGAAATCATGAGTATCTAGTTAGTACATCAAATGTACTATTATTTGGAATCAACATTAAGTGTGTTCAAAAATTTGAATTCGATTTCATATCTATCTCTATACTAATCATGTGGTGTGTTGTTAAGATAATGCACGAATGATGGTTTAAGTTGGAAACAATCATGATTGTAGATTCTTATTCAAATAGAGAAATGGATTCAAATTTAGTTCGAATTGCGGCGGTAGTATAGGCATTTGGAATGCACTAAAAGGTTGGTATGAGTAGGTTACATGCATTATATAGACAATGAAAAAATTTAATTGGACATAACATGGATTCATACGTAGCTTTGAATAGCATTTGTACAGTAAAACGGGACAAGACTCTCTCTTGTGTGGTGTGAATAGTTTTATTTTTTTACTTTTTTTGTTGAAGGGAAGTGTGAATTGATTTGGTATGTACAATATTACACGTTAGGCTTGTCCCTAAAATTCAACCCGCGCCTTGTCATATCCCAAAAATTTAGATATCATGCTCCCAAAACTCGCGCCTTCACAACCTGCGCCTTGCTATCCTGAAATTACAATGTGCGCAAAAACTCCCTCTAGCTGCCAAATCCTAACATGTGAAATCTCCCTTCTAACCCTGAGCCAAAGGGCTGCTAGTTCAAATTGGTGGGGGTACTTTTGTAACACACCCTACATTTTAGACAAGCGCGTCCCTAAATCATGGTCCCCCTCCCATCGCCTCCTTTTCGCCATTCGAAATCCCAGGCTGCCATAACCTCTCTGCTCCAGCCGCGAAACCCCACCCTCCCCCTTCTGCCACCTCACCGTTGCCCAGCCGGAGCCTCTTCCCCGACGATGTCGTCCAACACAACAACTCAACATCCCTCATCCACCTTCCTGGATGAGGATCTGTCATCCCGCCGGTTCAGCCGCCCCGTCCTCCACCTCCAAGTAGCTGCTCCGACGATCGCCTCATCTATCGTGGCTGCTCCATCCCCATAGCGCCGCCTTAACCTGCAGCACTGGAACCGCATCATCCTCACCGACTCCTTGAACGAAGCCGAGGCCTACTCGGCGCCACCAAAGAGGTTGTACACTCATCACATTGCACCTTCTCCTTAACTCGACCTCCTGGTAGCGACGGTGCTCCATCCCGCACCCCCATGGCGCGGCTACCTCGAAGCCGGCGCCGACGATGCTCCATCTTGCACCCCCATGGCGCGGCTACCTCGAAGGCGGCGCCGCGGGCGACATCTCCATGGTGGCTCTCCCCCAGCGCGAGGCCCCTTCGGTGGCGGTGTCCATACCGACTGGATCTGCTGCTGCTGCTCCGGCTCTCGCTCGCTCACTCATCTTGCTGCTCTGCTCTCCCCCTCGCTCGTGCTACTGCTCTGCTCTTGCTCTCGCTCGCACTGCTGATGTTGGTACATGAGCTGCAGCAGCTACATGAGTTGCTGCTCTGGCTCTAGTTCGCGCTGCTCCTCCATGCGATGCTGCTCCGGCTGCTATCTGCTACTGTGTTCCCCGTCGATCGCCTGCTGATTTAGATTACTGTTTCTCTACTAGTAGTGCTTGAGCGGCCTAAACTACATCTGAAGTGCCTCTCTGCTACCAGTGCGTTCAGTTTCGACAGTAACATTCAGATTCCACAGTAAATTTTAGTTTCGACAGTTAAGTCCACAGTCAACAGTTTTTACCTCATCTATTGCAGTCATGTGTTTTTTGGTGATATAAATTTTACATCTATCACTTTTTGGTAATGTATTTTACATCATCTATTGGAGATGCTATTAGAATCCCACTTGAGATTAACGATGTATGTCTTGTACTGCTTCAGCCTCGATATCTTATGGCTCGCCGCAGCTGCTCCAATGACGGAACCATCCATCACAACAGAGCAGTGCCCTGGACGCCGTCTACAGATTCCTTAGATCTTCCTCCACACCTCTGACAGCCACCTCTGCCTCAACTTCTTCGGCGACCAACCTAATGATGCCGAGGTCGTGCACTTGTCGCATCACTTATTACTTTACATTCATGTCCACCCATTAGGGCTATTTTGGTTCAAAGGAAAAATATAACAATAGGAAATTTTCCTATGGCACTCTACTATTCAATTATTCATGCATTTTGTTGAAAGGAATGGAGCAAAACATCCACCTGGACCTACTTTTCAAAATCCTATGCATGAAAACAAGACCAAGTGCATTAATGGGAGAATAACATTCTAACCGTACACACTTTCATATAGTTTCACTTTAATTTGGCCATGCTTCTTTGCATCCCTCTGCTCTTCCAATTTCTGTGAACCAAACACCCAAATTGGCAGAAATCTTGTGTTTACAAATGCTCTGTTTCCCATCTGCATTCCTATCCTATTCCGATGTTTTTCCTATCCCTGCGTTTTCAGAATCATGCAAGCCAAAGAAGCCCTTACAAAATTACTTCAGTTACATGTAGGTGTCGAAGAAAACTTTGTGTGGTGTGTCCTGCTCCTGCCGCGACGTCGTCCACCTCACCTGAGCTGCTCCATTGACAGAAGCATCCACCAAACCAGATATCACGACTCACGACTATCTTTCGCCGCCTCAGATCTCCTTCCCTGCCGCCGGTACCCACCGCAATGGCATCACCATCATCAACTCAGCAGATGAATCTGAGGAGTACACGGGTCCACAAGAGAGGTCGCACTCTTTTGTTTCTGCTTATATTATGCATTACTTAGTATTACCTACTACTTTATCGTCATGTTCACCTCTTAGACTCCAAGTCAGGTCCAAATTAATGTTCAAACTTGAGTTTCAAAATTAGTTGTGGGGCACATATCGAGGCAGCAATGAATAATATCTCTGTCTATTATCTGGCACATATCGAGGCAACAATGAATAGTATATCTGCCTCTGTTGTTCATCTTGGGTGGGAAAGAAATAGTAAAGCAATCATCATCTGTATTTTTATTAAATTAAAGCTATCATTGGCCTGCTATCATTATTTTTGGATCCATCCACTAGTTGTTACCATTACTCTAGATTTCTGCATGCTCTCCTTACATAATCTCACTATATTTTGTTTGTATGCATGTCAGATATTTTACACAGTCATGTTGAACATGTAGAGAAAAAAAGAAGAGTTTTGCGCGGCAATACAATGTCATGCAAACATCGCTCCATGGTGGGTTCAATGGCAAACCATCCCCCCTCCCCAGATTGTAATCCAGAGGAAGATAACTGTTCTGCGGCGGATTCAGACGCAGCTGACCACTCCTATTTACCCCCCAAGGTGTTTGCTCTAACTTGGCATGATGATGTTAGTCATATCATGCATATGTTGCCTTGTAGTGCCTACTTTCGACATCATATATGTCATCTGCTTAGTAGACATGTTCAGTAATGCCAGCTGTTTAGTTTCTATATCATATATGGGAATTATGCAGTCTCATCTCTTTTAGCTAGCCATAATATATTGAAATATGCAATGCCATCCTTTTTAACCAGGCATCATATATTTGAATGATATCTTGCCCATCCTTTTCTTCATTACATTTCCATTTGTCGGCAATGTTTGTACACTAAACTACTCTTCCCGTGAATCAGCCATTTGAGTGGGTGATGGAAAAATCTGGAGTGAAAAGACGGTCTTCAGAACAGACATGCTACCTGTCGAAGCAGATATCTTGTTGGGTCCCGATAGCTCCTCAGAGATGGATTTAGAGATAGATGACCAGCCTATTCCCCCACTGAGGTGTATGCTCTAACTTGGCACGATTATACTGCTCATATCATGCATATGGTGTCTTGCATTGCATAGTTTAGACATCATATACACAATATTCAATGCCATGTTCTTAGTTCAGACATCATACATGTGAATGCCCTCTGCTTAGCGTATAAATCACATATGTGAATTAAATCAAGTGATCTCGATTACCTATATAACATGTATGTGAATTATGTCATGTGAACCTGTTTACTAAAGACATCATATAATTATCTTATGCCATCCTGTTTAGTTAGTCATCATATCTTTGAATTATGCCATGCCATGCTATCAATTTTAGATAGACATCATATATGTGAAATTATGTCATGCTATCCTTTTTAGTTAAACAATATACATGTCAACTATTTCATGCCCTCTTTTCCACACTATCTATTGCATCTGTCTCTCATACAATGTCTATACATTCAACGGTGTTTCCTGTTTATCAGCCATTTGAATTGGAGCAGGTGATGGTAGTATCTAACGGAGTAAAAACACGGTCTTCAAATAAAACAGTGCTACCTCTTGGTGGAGATAGCACCCCAGTTGTACATGCACGAGAACCAACCCTACCACACATAACCCAGACTCTCGAAGATTGTACCCCTACTGCGATGGACAGAGAACCAGCTTCACCCAATCTAACCCCAACCCCAGTAGATAGTAACCCAGTTCATGTTGACACAACACCATCTCCACCACAGAGCTCCCAAACAAGAGTAGTTAGTAAGGCAGCTCTAGTGCCCAAAGCGCCAGTACTACCACGGTGAACCCCAACTCCGCTAGTTAGTACACCTATTCCTGTGGAGGAAGCACAATCAGCAATTCGTAGTTTAGCATCTATTGCATCTGATGTTGTTAAATCCTATGTGCGTATCTTCCCATCATGGAAATATTATACTGAAGATGAAGGAAAATGCCAGTTGCAGGTGTTTGTCCAGGAGTTATGTGTAAGTAATGTTATTCAGGGAAATTACTTTGCTTTGTCCCATACATTCTACCTCCATGATGGTTATAATACAGCAATTTTTCCCATTTTTGTCTATAGAGAAGGACCGATTTGGAAACTCATGATGAGGTAACCTGTGCTAATAATACCTCTACTATGTTCAAGAATGCTTGGTGGTAGTATCAGAATTACCTGAAGAAAACGTACTTCAGTGGCAAAGAAACTCATCAAATTCTCTTACGTTCTCCTGAGACACGTTTACTGGACAATGACCGGGAACACCTTGTTCTGTACTGTCCTGAACCAAGAATGTTGTAAGGTCTATGAGCTCATTTTTTATTTTTAAGTACTATATGCCTGTGTCTTACTGTACTCTGTTCAGGTAGAACAAGTGCTTAAACTTGAAGAACAATTGTTCTCATTTAAGATTCCATAGCTATCGTGCATACTGCTTTGCTCTTGTATCACTGGATTTACTCATACAAACTTATTTTTAAATTGAAGGATCCAATCGAAACTCCAATGGCACAACAGGTATGTTTCGCATGTTTCTTTAATAGGTTTGCTCTTATAAATAGCTCTGTTGATTTCAATTTCAATTGTGTATACAATTGACTTCTCATATCATGCACATTACTAGCATCACAACAGAGCCAATAGTGTTGTTGTACATGTAGACCCGTGGTACCCATCTAAATCTTGTTGTGTCGTGTAGTTTCCCATGCTTTGTATTCTTTCAGTGCTGCTTTGTCTTGAACTGATATGATTTGAACCGTGTCTCTATTTTGATTTGGCAAGACAATGCAGTGACCATAGGACATAGATATATGTTTGTTTGATGCTTTTATTATGTACTACTTGGCATAGAAGACTTGGTAGTTTAATCATGTCCACCTTACTAATGAACTGGTTCACCGAAATGAGTTTCATATACTAGTACATGCTAAACCTGTTATGTGTCTGCTTGTTTCTTCTTTTAGAATGCTGACAGAATATTGGGGAATAGTGCCTTATTAAGCAATGGTAAAGGAAGTAATGCAGATAAGGTTCGGGATAGTGAGACATCCTTGTTGGTCTCCAACAAAGCTGATAAAACAGCTAAGGAAAACTATCATGAATACAGTGTGACAACCCTAAAGTCCTGCCTTGGTTTAGTGTTCGAGTTACTGGCCACTACTGCTGGCACAAGCTATTCAAACTCACTGTCTGAATCAGTTCAGTTTCTTGAGTCTCAACTACAAGCTGAAAGACATCGATC
Organism: Triticum dicoccoides; assembly: GCF_002162155.2. NCBI lineage: Eukaryota > Viridiplantae > Streptophyta > Magnoliopsida > Poales > Poaceae > Triticum > Triticum dicoccoides. The sequence goes on along the minus strand of NC_041383.1, from coordinate 242,977,467 downwards.
AGCTGTGCTGCAACAAGAAGCCGAAGGACTGGAAAGTCCCTGGAGCATTCAGATGCATACTTTCTGGTGCAACAGCAAGTGTTGGAGGATTTTAGCACCAAACAAGACAAAGCTAATAAGCTTGCTAAGCTTATTGCCAGCATGGAGGATACCCAGGATAACGTTTCTTGAGCTCTTCTGAAGTTGTTTGAGTTATGGACTTGTTTTTCTGCCGCATTTATTTGCACTGCTGGCCAATTTAGATGGCCAGTGTATGTAGTATGCTGCTTTGTTCCCTATATTTGCACTGGTGGCGAAATTTGATGCCCAATGGATGTAATATGTGTAATAGCCTAGCGTTAGTTGCTTGCTTATTTATTTCCTTATTGTCTTGTTTAGTTGTTTTCTTGTAGTCATTGCAGTTCTTTTTCCGTGTTTTTCTAGTGGCCACAATAACCTATTTTTATAACTAGGCCATAATAACCATGGCAACACATGGACTGTTGTAACCATGGTCCTGCTACCTTTTGTAGTGACCATGGCCCTCCACGGGCTGTACGATCCATGGGCTTTCTACGGGCGGTAGGATCCATGGGCCTTCTATGGGCCGTAGGATCCATGGGCCTTCTACAAGACGTAGGATCCATGGGCCTTCTACGGGCCGTCTAATCTATGGGCCTTGTACGTGTCGTATAATCGTTTCGCCAATCATGGGCCATACTATTCATGGACCAACAACGGTCTGCAAAATGGGCCGTAAGCGGGCAAGAGTGGGAATCATACGTTTTATGGCCCGACCATAACGGATCGTTAATAGGCCGTATTTGATGACGCTATGAAAATGGCCCAACAGATTAACGGGCCACAAATTGGCCAACTGTAACCACGGGCTGAATTTGGCCCACAAGCAGAAAAGGCCAGTAACGGGCTGTGAGTAACTGAATGCTGGAAATGAACCCAAGAATAAATGGGCCCTGAGAAGGCCAAAAGGTAACACGGGCTGGAAATGGCCCAATGGAATAATGGGCTGATACATCTCCGTCGTATCTACTTTTCCAAATACTTTTGCCCTTGTTTTGGACTCTAACTTGTATGATTTGAATGGAACTAACCCGGACTGACGCAGTTTTCAGCAGAACTGCCATGGTGTTGTGTTTTGTGCAGAAAACAAAAATTCTCGGAATGTCCTGAAACTCCACGGAACACTTTAGAAAAAAAAAATCCTCGAAAAAGACGAAGACCAGGGGGCCCACACCCTGCTCACGAGGGTGGGGGCGCCCCCCTGGGTGCGCCCCCTACCTCGTGGGCCCCCTGGTGGCCCTCCGACGCCAACTCCAACTCCATATATTGGCTTTCGGGGAGAAAAAATTCAGAGAGAAGAAATCATCGCATTTTACGATATGGAGCCGCCACCAAGCCCTAATCTCTCTCGGGAGGGCTGATCTGGAGTCCGTTCGGGGCTCCGGAGAGGGGGATTCGTCGCCGTCGTCATCATCAACCATCCTCCATCACCAATTTCATGATGCTCACCGCCGTGTGTGAGTAATTGCATCGTAGGCTTGCTGGACAGTGATGGGTTGGATGAGATTTATCATGTAATCGAGTTAGTTTTGTTAGGGTTTGATCCCTAGTATCCATTATGTTCTAAGATTGATGTTGCTATGACTTTGCTATGCTTAATGCTTGTCACTAGGGCCCGAGTGCCATGATTTCAGATCTGAACCTATTATGTTTTCATGAATATATGTGTGTTCTAGATCCTATCTTGCAAGTCTATAGTCACGTACTATGTGTTATGATCCGGCAACCCCGAAGTGACAATAATCGGGACCACTCCCGGTGATGACCATAGTTTGAGGAGTTCATGTATTCACTATGTGCTAATGCTTTGTTCCGGTTCTCTATTAAAAGCAGGCCTTAATATCCCTTAGTTTCCAATAGGAGCCCGCTGCCATGGGAGGGTTGGACAAAAGATGTCATGCAAGTTCTTTTCCATAAGCACGTATGACTATATACGGAATACATGCCTACATTACATTGATGAACTGGAGCTAGTTCTGTGTCACCCTATGTTATGACTGCTACATGATGAACCACATCCGGCATAATTATCCATCGCTAATCCGGTGCCTACGAGTTTTCCATATACTGGTTCTCGCTTATTTACTTTTCCGTTGCTACTGTTACAATCACTACAAAATACCAAAAACATTACTTTTGCTGTCTTTACTTTTGTTACCGTTACCACCACTATCATATTACTTTGCTACTAAACACTTTGCTGCAGATACTAAGTTTCCAGGTGTGGTTGAATTGACAACTCAGCTGCTAATACTTGAGAATATTCTTTGGCTCCCCTTGTGTCGAATCAATAAATTTGGGTTGAATACTCTACCCTCGAAAACTGTTGCGATCCCCTATACTTGTGGGTTATCAAGACCTTTTTCTGGCGCTGTTGCCGGGGAGCATAGCTCTATTCTTTGAGTCACTTGGGATTTATATCTGCTAGACACTATGAAGAACTTGAAAGATGATCGAACTACTATTTTGCCCTCAACTACGAGGGGAGGTAAGGGACTGCCATCTAGCCTTGCACTAGATTCTCCTTCTGTTATGAGTAAGTTTGCGACACCTAAACCTACTACTGCTATTGATTCTGATATGTCACATGTTATTGATGATGCCACTTCTGCTATGCACAATACTTATGATGAAACTACTTCTATGCTTGATACTACTGTGCCACTTGGTGAATTTCTTGATCAGCAAATTGCTAGGTCTAGAGAAAGAGAAATTATTGAACCTGAACACGATAATGTTAGTGATGATGAACCTATGCCTGCTATTCCTGAGGGTTATCTTTTTTATGCTGAATCTTCAGCAGCTATTTTTGCTTGCCAGGATAGACGCGAACTTAAGAGGTTGCTAGTTAAATGGAGTAAAGAATCTTTTAGAGATAGAATGAGACCCGGCCCTGCTTTTGCTACTTCACCTATCTGTGTTCTTGATCAGGATTATTATGATTTTTCTGTTGATCCAGATATAATTACTTTGGTTGAATCTGATCCTTTTTATGGCTATGAATCTGAAACTGTTGTGGCAATCTGACTAAGTTAAATGACATAGCTGCCCTGTTTACTAATAATGAGAGATCGCGCTACCTTTATTTACTCAAGATATTTCCGTTCTCATTAAAGGGTGAAGCTAAGATATGGTATAATTCTCTTGATCCTGGTTGTGTGCAAAGTCCCCAGGATATGATTTATTACTTCTCTGCTAAATATTTCCCTGCTCATAAGAAACAAGCTACTTTGAGGGAAATATACAATTTTGTGCAAATTGAAGAAGAGAGTCTCCCACAAGCTTGGGGGAGGCTTATCAAGTTACTTAATGCTTTGCCTGATCATCCTCTTAAGAAACCTGAAATATTTGATATCTTTTATAATGGACTAACTGATGCTTCCAGAGATTACCTGGAAGTTGTGTTGGTTCTCTTTTCAGGGAAAGAACACCGGATGACGCTGAACTTCTATTGAATAATATGTTGGCAAATGAAAATAATTGGGCACCTCCTGAGCCACCTCCTGGGCCAGTTCCTGAGCCAATTATTGAGCCTATTCCTAAACCAACTCCAAAGAAGAGAGGTGTTCTATTTCTCAGTCCCGAAGATATGCAAGAGGCAAAGAAATCTATGAAAGAAAAAGGTACTAAAGCTGAAGATGTTAAGAATTTACCTCCTATTGAAGAAATACATGGTCTTAATTTACCGCCTATTGAAGAAGTATATGATCTAAATTACTTATTTAATGAAGAACCTCCCGATATCCCGACATAGGTAATAAAGGTAAATTCTCTCTATAGATATGATAAAACTAAAGTCCCTCCTACTAAAATTGCTAGACAGTGCTTGAATGAGTTTGATGACTTCATGTTTAAGCAAGATGACTTTAATGCTTATTTTGGTAGACAACTAAAACAGAATACCTTTATGATTAAACGCTTGGGTGATTATATGGCTGATATTAGAGGTGAACTTAAACTTGTTAGCAAACATGCTTTTATGGTTACCACTCAAGTAGAACAAGTACTTAAAGCTCGGAAAGAAGTGCTTGATGAAATGAATAGTAAGAAAAATGATTATGCTGTTAGAGTGGCTACTAGAACTGGTAGAATGACTCAGGAACCTTTGTATCCTGAAGGCCACCCTAAGAGAATCGAGCAAGATTCTCATAGAAATAATATTGATATACCTAGTTCTTCTATGAGGAAGAAAAAGAAAAATGATAGGACTTTGCAAACTTCTAGTGAACCTATTGCTGAACCACCTGAGAATCCAAGTGATACCTCTATTTCTGATGCTGAAACACAATCAGGTGATGAACATGAACCTAGTGATAATGTTAATGATAATGTTCATGTTGATGTTCAACCTAGTAATGATAATGGTGTAGAAATTGAACCTCTTGTTGATCTTGATAACCCACAATCAAAGAATCAACGTTATGATAAAAGAGATTTTGTTGCTAGGAAACATGGTAAAGAAAGGGAACCATGGGTTCAGAAACCCATGCCTTTTCCTCCGAAACCATCCAAGAAAAAGGATGATGAGGATTTTGAGCGCTTTGCTAAAATGATTAGACCCATCCTTTTGCGTATGCGATTAACTGATGTGCTCAAAACAAATCATTATGCTAAGTATATGAAGGATATTATTACTAATAAAAGAAAGATACCTGAAGCTGAAATTTCCACCATGCTTGCTAATTATACTTTTAAGGGTGGAATACCAAAGAAACTTGGTGATCCCGGAGTACCTACTATACCATGCTCCATTAAAAGAAATTATGTTAAAACTGCTTTATGTGATCTTGGAGCTGGTGTCAGTGTTCTGCCTCTCTCTTTATATCGTAGACTTGACTTGAATAAGTTGACACCTACTGAAATATCTTTGCAAATGGCTAATAAATCAATTGCTATACCTGTTGGTATTTGTGAGGATGTGCCTGTTGTGGTTGCAAACGTTACTATTTTAACGGACTTTGTTATTCTTGATATTCCCGAGGATGATAGTATGTCTATTATTCTTGGAAGACCTTTCCTTAATACTGCAGGGGCTGTTATTGATTGCAACAAAGGCAATGTCACTTTTCATGTTAATGGCAATGAGCACACGGTACATTTTCCGAGGAAACAACCTCAAGTTTATAGTATCAACTCTATTGGAAAAATTCCATCAATTATATTTGGAGGTTTTGAATTTCCTCTCCCTACTGTCAAGAAAAAGTATGATATTCTTATTGTTGGGGATTTTCATATCCCCGTTGAGGTAACTTAGTGTCATTCGAAATTTCTCCGGTTCCGGGATTATTCGGAGTGAGTTTGTTAACAAGACTTGATCAACCTTGTTAGTGGGTTCATTTTGATGATCACGAGATGGATGAAACTAGAAGCACAACCTTGTGTACCCTCTTTGTATTTTCTGTTACTTAGTAGAAATAAAGTAAAATAGTATTTTTCCGTCTGTTTCCTGACTTATCCGTGCAATATAAAAATATCCCGAAAATAAAAGTCCTCAGAATGCCATGCCAATTTAATATGATTTTTTCGGGAATATTTGAGGATTTACTGTGCAAAAATTACCACGTGGGGAGCTGCCACCTGGCCACGAGGGTGGAGGGCGCGCCCTACCCCCCTGGGCGCGCCCCTTGCCTCATGAGCCCACGGTGGCCCTCCTCCACTTATTCCTGCACCCATCTTCTTCCTCTGCCTCACACAAACATGAAAAACCAACTCAAGCACGAGTTCCAGCCCCCGTTGCTGTGATTTTCGATCTCCTTGCTCAAAGCACCTCTTGCAAAACTGCTTGGGGAGATTGTTCCTTGGTATGTGACTCCTCCATTGGTCCAATTAGATTTTGTTCTAGTGCTTTATTCATTGCAAATTTGTGCTGCATAGGTGACCATGTTCTTGAGCTTGCATGTCAAATTTATATGGTTCCAAGTAGTCCCAATGCTTTATATAGGCTCTAGGCACTTGTGGGAGTTGTTACTATCAATTTTATTGAAGTTGGTTCACTTTTATTTGAAGTTACTAAAAATTTCAGATATTTTTCAGAGGAAACAATATGCTTAGGAGGATGTTCCAAGGTGGTCCCTCAAGAAAGCAAGGACCCAGGCTTGCAATACGTGATGCTGACGAGGAACCACCAAGAGACGCTCCTGTGAGGCCTTGTGAATGGCCATCGGAAAATTTTATTAATCAAGTGGGAATCAAAGAAGAATTTAGCACATATTTGAGTAACGCTGGTCTTGAGGACTTTGAAGCTGACAAATGCCCCCAGTATTATGATCTCACAAGTTCATTTGTGAGGAGGTTTGAGTTTTCATCTTCGCGTAATTCTCCTTCAGTCATGTTTGACCTTTATGACAAATCTTATACCATGGACTTAGAGGATTTTACTTCAGCTTGCAAACTTCCATCTTGGGGTAATGTTAGGGATCCCCTAAATCTGAATACAGAGACTTTCTTGCTAGAATAATTGTGGGGGAATCTAGAGATATAACGCAAGCTACTATAGGGAGCATTCACTTTCCTGCTATACATTATTTTGCTCTCTTCATAGGTAGATGCATAAATGCTAAGGATGAAGCATGTCACATGTGTGTCCCTGATCTCAGTATTCTCAGGAGTGCTGTGTTAGGAGACCAATCTTATCATATGGGAGCCATTGTAGCTCGCAGGTTGCACCAGAATAGACATAGCGGAGATTTCTTTGGAGGAATTTATGCAACCCGCTTAGCTAATTTTCTTGAGATAGACATTCGTGAGGGTGATATGGAATTACCCCCTTCTTATTTAGATTTTGAATCTATGGTTTCCCATCAGTTTGTTGAGAGGACTGAACCACCTCTCTAGTATCGACTAATCTTTGACAGACGTCATGTAGTCCATATTGCTCTTCCTGCTCCTGCTTTCTTTGATTCACAGGCAAAAAGAAGATATATTATTACCAGAGAGGAGGCAGATGAGTATGAAAGGAGAGTGGAGGCCGCTCGACTCCATGCTACAGCTCAGGCGGCGATAGCCGCTGCGTCACGGTACGACCCCAGCTACACCTACGGGTATCCGCCAGGCCATCCCTGGCAATAGACCAACTTAGGCCAAAAGCCTCAGCTTGGGGGAGTACGTATTTCCCACCGACATTACATTTATGTTCACACACACTCATTGCTAGATGTCGGTGCTCATACTTTTTCACTGTAATATCCATGCTAGTTTAAATTTCTTTTTCCTGCTTTCTTCTTGTGTGTTTGTTAAACCTTAAGAAAAAACCAAAAAATTAGTTAGTTTACTTTCCATGCTTATAGTAGAATTAAAAAGAAAACCCAAAAAAATTTCCCGTTCTTCTTTTACTTGTTGGGAGCTTTCCCGTGTAAATAGTTTTTATTTCTTTTCCTTTCTTTGGGGGTCGAGAAGACTATATTGAAAATGCTTAGTGGCTCTTATATGCATGATTGATTATTTAAACTTAGAGCCCATATTACTTGTCTTCTCTCTTGAGTTGAATGCTTGTAGATTCCAGCTTAGTCCAATGCACATGCACTCTTATTATTATACACATCATTCGGTCGTGCAAGTGAAAGGCAATGATGATGATATATGATGGACTTATTGGGATGAGAAAAGCTGGTATGAACTCGACCTCTCTTGTTTTTGTAAATATGATGATTCATCGTACTTGATTCAGCTATTATGAAGTAAACATATTTGCAATGACATTTAAAGATTATAGTTGCTTGTGCCATGCTTGATTAGCTATGAGTTATAATGGTTTAACTTGCGTGCCAACATGCTATTAGAATGATTATGATGTGGTATGATGGGGTGGTATCCTCCTTTAAATGTATTGAGTGACTCGACTTGGCACATGTTCACGCATGTAGTTGAATCCAATCAACATAGCCTTCATGATATTTATGTACATGGTGGATTATATCCTACTCATGCTTGTACTCGATGTGAATTAATTTTAATGCATGTTTACGACAGTTGTCGCTCTCTTAGTTGGTCGCTTCCCAGTCTTTTGCTAGCCTTCACCTATACTAAGCGGGAATACTGCTTGTGCATCCAAACTCCTTAAACCCCAAAGTTATTCCATATGAGTCCACTATACCTTCCTATATGCGGTATTTACCTGCCGTTCCAAGTAAATTTGTATGTGCCAAACTCTAAACCTTCAAATAAACATTCTGTTTTGCATGCTCGAATAGCTCATATGTCAACTAGAGTTGCCCTTATATTCCGTGTTAGGCGGGTTATTCTCAAGAGGAGTGGACTCCGCTCCTCATTCACGAGAAAATGGCTGGTATCCGGGATGCCCAGTCCCATGCTTCGTGCAAACTAAATCAAAGTAACTGCAAACAAAACTCCCCTTGGGACCCGTTGAATGTTGGAGGCACTCGTTGTTTCGAGAAAGCCATGAATTGATGCTTGTGGAGGAAGGGGAGTATAAACTTTACCATTCTGTTTGGGAACCGCCTATAATCTGTTTAGCATGGAAGATATCGTCGTCTTTTAGTTGTTATGTTGACAATGAAAGTATGCCGCTCAAAATATAATTTATCTCTATTTCAAAACCGAGCTCTGGCACCTCTACTAATCCCTGCTTCCCTCTGCGAAGGGCCTATCTATTTACTTTTATGTTGAGTCATCACCCTTCTTATTAAAAAGCACTCGCTGGAGAGCACACTGTCGTTTGCATTCATTATTATTGGTTTATATTGGGTATGACTTGACTGGATCTCTTTTACCATGAATTACAATGTTTAGTCAGTCCTTGATCTTTAAAGGTGCTCTGCATTTATGTTTTGCGGTCTCAGAAAGGGCTAGCGAGATACCATTTTGTTATATCATGTTATGATTATTTTGAGAAAGTGTTGTCATCCGAGTTTTATTATTATGGCTTGCTAGCTGATTATGCTATTGATATGAGTAATTGTGAGACCTACGTGTCATTGTGAGTATGGTAAGTTCATAATAATTGCTGAAACTTGAATGCTGGCATTTCATGTTTACAACAACAAGAGCAAACAGAGTTTGTAAAAGTTTTTCTTTTTCTCTTTCAGTTTGTCAACTGAATTGCTTGAGGACAAGCAAGGGTTTAAGCTTGGGGGAGTTGATACGTCTCCGTCGTATCTACTTTTCCAAACACTTTTGCCCTTGTTTTGGACTCTAACTTGTATGATTTGAATGGAACTAACCTGGACTGGCGCTGTTTTCAGCACAACTGCCATGGTGTTGTTTTTTGTGTAGAAAATAAAAATTCTCGGAATGTCCTGAAACTCCACGGAACACCTTAGAAAAAATAAACAAAAATCCTCGCAAAAGATGAAGACCAGGGGGCCTACACCCTGCTCACGAGGGTGGGGGCGCCCCCCTGGGCGCGCCCCCTACCTTGTGGGCTCCCTGGTGGCCCTCCGACGCCAACTCCAACTCCATATATTGGCTTTCAGGGAGAAAAAAAATCAAAGAGAAGAAATCATCGCGTTTTACGATACGGAGCCGTCGCCAAGCCCTAATCTCTCTCGGGAGGGCTGATCTGGAGTCCGTTCGGGGCCCCGGAGAGGGGGATTCATCGCCGTTGTCATCATCAACCATCCTTCATCACCAATTTCATGATGCTCACCGCCGTGTGTGAGTAATTGCATCGTAGGCTTGCTGGACGGTGATGGGTTGGATGAGATTTATCATGTAATCGAGTTAGTTTTGTTAGGGTTTGATCCCTAGTATCCATTATGTTCTGAGATTGATGTTGCTATGACATTGCTATGCTTAATGCTTGTCACTAGGGCCCGAGTGCCATGATTTCAGATCTGAACCTATTATGTTTTTATGAATATATGTGTGTTCTAGATCCCATCTTGCAAGTCTATAGTCACCTACTATGTGTTATGATCCGGCAACCCCGAAGTGACAATAATTGGGACCACTCCCGGTGATGACCATAGTTTGAGGAGTTCATGTATTCACTATGTGCTAATGCTTTGTTCCGGTTCTCTATTAAAAGGAGGCCATAATATCCCTTAGTTTCCAATAGGACCCCGCTGCCACGGGAGGGTAGGACAAAAGATGTCATGCAAGTTCTTTTCCATAAGCATGTATGACTATATACGGAATACATGCCTACATTACATTGATGAACTGGATCTAGTTCTGTGTCACCCTATGTTATGACTGCTACATGATGAACCACATCCGGCATAATTATCCATCGCTAATCCGGTGCCTATGAGTTTTCCATATACTGGTTCTCGCTTATTTACTTTTCCGTTGCTACTATTAAAATCACTACAAAATACCAAAAACATTACTTTTGTTGTCTTTACTTTTTTTACCGTTACCACCACTATCATATTACTTTGCTACTAAACACTTTGCTGCAGATACTAAGTTTCCAGGTGTGGTTGAATTGACAACTCAGCTGCTAATACTTGAGAATATTCTTTGGCTCCCCTTGTGTCGAATCAATTGGGTTGAATACTCTACCCTCAAAAACTGTTGCGATCCCCTATACTTGTGGGTTATCATGGGCCGTTAACGGGTATAAAGCGATACACACATTACGGGCCGGTTTTACCACGAGTCGTTAATGGGCCAAGAGTTACAAAGGGACTCATATGGGCCGAAAGACGTCATGGGCCATACATGGGCCGGAAGTTACAACGGGCTGGAATCATATTGGACGGCCTAGATGACGCTACTGGGCCAAATTCCGGTAGGCCGTAACGGGTCATGAGTTAGCGGGTCGTAAATGGGCTATATGCGAACAAGCCGTTAACAGGATTTCCATGGGCCGGCAACCAAGTCAAACGGGTCGGCCTTTTCACCGGAATAGGCCTCTCTAGGGTTGTGCCATGTGTCGACGTATCATAGGCACCTTTGGGCCAATGAGTGGATGACATCTGTCCCAACGGTGAGCCGACACGTGGTTCCTCTGGCCAATGAGAAATTTACCCGTGGAAAATCCCCATTGGTCGTGGCTGTTAGCGGGTTATCGGATCCAAAACTGGACCCGATAGCTTAACGGTGACCCGCTGCGGTGGATGCCATGTGTCGGTCACCCTTGATGAAAGCACTTCCATGACGCGCGATTTATGGTCATGGAAGTGGACACTTCCGTGATGATAATTTTGGTAATGTCATGGAACACTTCTACGACAGCACAGGTATGACTATCTTGATTCCGTCATAAAATCTTCATGGATGTACATGCATGACAGAAAACGTGACCTACTGTGACAAACACGTATCATCATGGAAGTGTATTTTTCTTGTAGTGACTAGTACAGTGGATGAGCTACCTCGTGAGGGCTCAGGAAGTGAGGATCGATTGACCCCCCCCCCTCTACGATGGAGATTAGGCTATATTTCTACTAGGCCCAGTCCCCTGCCCTCATATCTTAGGTGGGAAGGGATTCGACAATGGCCAATTTGAAAGGGGACAAGAACTACATTTTATCCTGACGAAAGGTGGTCTTCACCTACAAAGCTACTAGTCGTGACACAGAAGTGGGATCGGCGATGACATTTGTCCTGCCGATCTCGTGGTCTTGGTCTTGTTGCACCGGAATGGAAACCTTTGGGAGGATCCCTTAGGAACCCGCGCTGGTCCTTGCCTCCTTTGCACCAAAGAGGAAACGGTCCTCTCCTGCGCCCGCTGGCGCCCGCCTGACCTTGGTCGTTATGTCTCACGTCGCCGAAGGCCTCGTGAGGCTAGGTACCTACATGGAAGTCTTCGCTCCTCGGGAGGCAGGCTCGGGGAACCGCTCCTCGGGAGGTCTTGGCGTCGCCCGTCTCGCGAGGCAAGGGGCCCTTGCGAGCATCTTGTCCTGGAGGTCTTCTAGCTGGGCCGTACCAGGCCGTTGAGGGGGTCACGCGCTGGGCCGCGGGCAGGCAAGTATGGGTACCCCCGATCCCAGAATGCCGATAGGGTTAAGAACCATTTGTATAGCAACTCGTTGTACAAGTGACTCTTAGTAATGTTCTGAGAAGTGCAAGCTATAAAATTCTTTTCACGACTCATTAGACATTCGCTAAACTTGTAACTCAAATATTCCTTTCTACAATCCAATTGTAGAAACGTAACTTTCTTGTTACAATAATTTCTAGTTCATTTTGAAAACCTTTTGAAACTTTTCAAAGGATCCAGATTTAATGTTTCAATAAGTAAATATAAATATCTACTTGAGTCATCCTTGAAGATAGATAAATCCACTTCTTATTGGACTACACACATCATTATTCCTTATGGCTTCTTTCATTCTATCCCATGCAAGCGCTAGTGGCTTATGTTCTTCCTGCTTGAAACATGTAATCTGATAACGATGTTGCATAACTTTTGCTGGTGGACCAAACTTGGATTGCTGCAACAATCAGCCCAAGAAGTTATATTGCCTCTAGGTAAAGCTAGAAGTCATTCTTTTGCTTTTTCTCTCAAGTTAAAGGAAATAGATGCAACTTCAAAGCTTCTAGATCATAATCTCTAATGTGTGTCATGTTGCACAATTCAGTGAAATTATGCAAGTGCATGTGGGCATCTTCATAAGCAGAGCCTCCAAATTGGTCATGTTGAACCATGGAAACTATGTTCGGTTTGATCTCATAATCAATGGCTGTAACCTCAGGTTGTGCTATGGGTTCACACATGAAGTTATTGTTGGGAGTAGCAAAACTTCCAAGATTACGAGCCATGGTAATATTATTGGATTTTTCAATTTACAATACTTGCAACAAAAAATAAAAGTAAAATTTAAACTCTAAACACAATGACTAGGAACACTCAACTCGTCCCCAGCAATGGCGCCAGAAAAAGGGCCTGATACTTCCTTTTTATGTGATCCGATGAAGGAACCAAAAGTACCCAACACCGATTTCACCAAAGAGGTGACCTAGGGTTATCGAACCCGCGAGAGGAAGGTTCCCTTGAAGCGATGGTTTCTAGCAAGATTCTATCAAAGAAATAATTCCAGCTTTTAACCGGATCAATCAAGCTAATTATGATGAACACTTATACTAAAAAGGAGGTACGGGTATGAGGTATTTAATGCTTACAACCATTTATTGCGTTGCAACCAGATACCAGATATGAACTTGACTTGTGCGCTAGAGGTCACCATTGAGATGTGCTTGTTACGAACAAAAGTGGGGGGGTGTCCAAATAACATATTGATCAGCATGTGTCATGTATCAATAATGAGTTGTCCAACCGAAGGCCCTATCGACCACGCGGGGTTGCCTCGATAATTAAGATTATAATAATCAGACAAGAGCTTTGGACATTTAATGACTACACATCATGAATCTCCAAGGATTGAATCTGTGTTACCATACTAAATCCTTTTTTCACTGGTGTTCAGAATAAGACTTCACGTTCTCCCAGCCCTTAGCCTCTCTATGGCTTACTCTCCATGATTCTGGGTACCTACAGGGATGAAGTGTTGGGGAACGTAGTAATTTCAAAAAATTTCCTACGCACACGCAAGATCATGGTGATGATATAGCAACGAGGGGAGAGTGTTGTCTACGTACCCTCGTAGACCGAAGCAGAAGCGTTGACGCAACATAGAGGAAGTAGTCGTACGTCCTCCGGTTCAACCGATCCAAGTACCGTTACTCCGACACCTCCGAGTTCTTGACACGCGTACAGCTCGATGACGCACCCTCGATCTCCGATCCAGCAGAGGCGCCGAGGGGGAGTTCCGTCAGCACGACGGCATGGTGACGATCTTGATGTTCTCCTGTTGCAGGGCTTCGCCTAAGCACCGCTACAATATGACCGAGGTGTAATATCGTGGAGGGGGGCACCGCACACGGCTAAGGAACGATCAATGATCAACTTGTGTGTTCTAGGGTGCTCCCCTACCCCCGTATATAAAGGAGGGAGGGAGGAGGTGGCCGACCCTAGGGGGGCGCGCCATGAGGAGGGGGAAACCTACTCCAAGTAGGTTTCCCTCTCTTTTCCTTATCTTATTTGGAGGGGGAAGGAAAGAGTACTAGTATTAGGAAGTAGTACTAGTAGTAGTAATAGGAAGAGGGGGAAGGAGAAAGGAAAGGGGGGGCCGGCCCCCCTCCCCAATTCGGATTGGGCTTGGGGGGGCGCGCCCCCTTCCCTTGCTCCTTCTCTCTTCCTCCTACATGGGCCCAATAAGGCCCATATACCTCCCGGGGGGTTCCGGTAACCTTCCGGGGCTCCAAACTTCTCCGGAACCTTTCCGGTGTCCAAATATATCCGTCCAATATATCAATATTTATGTCTCGACCATTTCGAGACTCCTCGTCATGTCCGTAATCATATCCGGGACTCCGAACAACCTTCGGTATATCAAAATACATAAACTCATAATATAATTGTCATCAAAACCTTAAGCGTGCGGACCCTACGGTTCGAGAATGATGTAGACATGACTGAGACACATCTCTGGTCAATAACCAATAGCGGGACCTGGATGCCCATATTGGTTCCTACATATTCTACGAAGATCTTTATCGTTCAAACCGCATAACAACATACGTTGTTCCCTTTGTCATCGGTATGTTACTTGTCCGAGATTCGATCGTCGGTATCCAATACCTAGTTCAATCTCGTTATCGACAAGTCTCTTTACTCGTTCTGTAATACTACATCTTATAACTAACTCATTAGTTACATGCTTGCAAGGCTTAGGTGATGAGCATTGCCGAGAGGGCCCAGAGATACCTCTCCGACAATCGGAGTGACAAAACCTAATCTCGAATTATGCTAACTCAACATGTACCTTCGGAGACACCTGTAGTACTCCTTTATAATCACCCAGTTACGTTGTGACGTTTGGTAGTACCCAAAGTGTTCCTCCGGTAAATGGGAGTTACACAATTCTCATAGTTATAGGAACATGTATAAGTCATGAAGGAAGCAATAGCAGAATACTAAACGATCAAGTGCTAAGCTAACGGGATGGGTCATGTCAATCACCTCATTCTCCTAATGATGTGATCCCATTAATCAAATGACAACACATGTCAATGGTTAGGAAACATAACCATCTTTGATTAATGAGCTAGTCAAGTAGAGGCATACTAGTGACTATATGTTTGTCTATGTATTCACACATGTATCATGTTTCCGGTTAATACAATTCTAGCATGAATAATAAACATTTATCATGATATGAGGAAATAAATAATAACTTTATTATTGCCTCTAGGGCATATTTCCTTTCAGTCTCCCACTTGCACTATAGTCAATAATCTAGATTACATAGTAATGATTCTAACACCCATGGAGTCTTGGTGTTGATCATGTTTTGCTCGTGAGAGAGGCTTAGTCAACGAGTCTGCAACATTCAGATCCGTATGTATCTTGCAAATCTCTATGTCTCCCACTTGGACTTGGTCCCGAATGGAATTGAAGCGTCTCTTGATGTGCTTGGTCCTCTTGTGAAATCTGGATTCCTTTGCCAAGGCAATTGCACCAGTATTGTCACAGAAGATCTTCATTGGTCCCGATGCACTAGGTATGACACCTAGATCGGAAATGAACTCCTTCATCCAGACTCCTTCATTTGCTGCTTCAGAAGCAGCTATGTACTCCACTTCACATGTAGATCCTGCCACGACGCTTTGTTTAGAACTGCACCAACTTACAGCTCCACCGTTTAATAAAAACACGTATCCGGTCTGCGATTTAGAATCGTCCGGATCAGTGTCAAAGCTTGCATCGACGTAACCATTTACGACTAGCTCTTTGTCACCTCCATATACGAGAAACATATCCTTAGTCCTTTTCAGGTATTTCAGGATGTTCTTGACCGCTGTCCAGTGATCCACTCCTGGATTACTTTGGTACCTACCTGCCAAGCTTATTACTAAGCATACGTCAGGTCTGGTACACAGCATTGCATACATGATAGAGCCTATGGCTGAAGCATAGGGAACATCTTTCATTTTCTCTCTATCTTCTGCTGTGGTCGGGCATTGAGTTTGACTCAACTTCACACCTTGTAGCACATGCAAGAATCCTTTCTTTGCCTGATCCATTTTGAACTTTTTCAAAACTTTGTCAAGGTATGTACTTTGTGAAAGTCCTATTAAGCGTCTTGATCTATCTCTATAGATCTTGATGCCCAATATGTAAGCAGCTTCACCGAGGTCTTTCATAGAAAAACTTTTATTCAAGTATCCCTTTATGCTATCCAGAAATTCTATATCATTTCCAATTAATAATATGTCATCAACATATAAAACTAGAAATGCTACAGAGCTCCCACTCACTTTCTTGTAAATACAGGCTTCTCCAAAAGTCTGTATAAAGCCATATGCTTTGATCACACTATCAAAACGTTTATTCCAACTCCGAGATGCTTGCACCAGTCCATAAATGGAACGTTGGAGCTTGCACACTTTGTCAGCACCTTTTGGATCAACAAAACCTTCAGGTTGCATCATATACAACTCTTCTTCTAGAAATCCATTCAAGAATGCAGTCTTGACATCCATTTGCCAAATTTCATAATCATGAAATGCAGTAATAGCCAACATGATTCGGACAGACTTAAGCATCGCTACGGGTGAGAAAGTCTCATCGTAGTCAACCCCTTGAACTTGTCGAAAACCTTTTGCAACAAGTCGAGCTTTGTAGACAGTAACATTACCATCAGCGTCAGTCTTCTTCTTAAAGATCCATTTATTCTCAATGGCTTGCCGATCATCGGGCAAGTCAACCAAAGTCCATACTTTGTTTTCATACATGGATCCTATCTCAGATTTCATGGCCTCTAGCCATTTTGCGGAATCTGGGCTCATCATCGCTTCCTCATAGTTCGTAGGTTCATCATGGTCTAGTAACATGACTTCCAGAATAGGATTTCCGTACCACTCTGGTGCGGATCTTACTCTGGTAGACCTACGAGGTTCAGTAGAAACTTGATCTAAAGTTTCATGATCAATATCATTAGCTTCATCACTAATTGGTGTAGTTGTCACATGAACCGGTTCTTGTGATGAACTACTTTCCAATAAGGGAGTAGATACAGTTATCTCATCAAGTTCTACTTTCCTCCCACTCACTTCTTTCGAGAGAAACTCCTTCTCTAGAAAGGATCCGATTTTAGCAACGAAAATCTTGCCTTCAGATCTGTGATAGAAGGTGTACCCAATTGTCTCCTTTGGGTATCCTATGAAGACACATTTCTCCGATTTGGGTTCGAGCTTATCTGGTTGAAGTTTCTTCACATAAGCATCGCAGCCCCAAACTTTGAGAAACGACAACTTTGGTTTCTTGCCAAACCACAGTTCATAAGGCGTCGTCTCAACGGATTTTGATGGTGCCCTATTTAACGTGAATGCGGCCGTCTCTAAAGCATAACCCCAAAACGATAGCAGTAAATCGGTAAGAGACATCATAGATCGCACCATATCAAGTAAAGTACGATTACGACGTTCGGACACACCATTTCGCTGTGGTGTTCCAGGTGGCGTGAGTTGCGAAACTATTCCACATTGTTTCAAATGTAAACCAAACTCGTAACTCAAATATTCTCCTCCACGATCAGATCGTAGAAACTTTATTTTCTTGTTACGATGATTTTCTACTTCACTCTGAAATTCTTTGAACTTTTCAAATGTTTCAGACTTGTGCTTCATCAAGTAGCTATACCCATATCTGCTCAAATCATATGTGAAGGTGAGGAAATAACGATATCCGCCACGAGCCTCAACATTCATCGGACCACATACATCTGTATGTATGATTTCCAACAAATCTGTTGCTCTCTCCATAGATCCGGAGAACGGTGTTTTGGTCATCTTGCCCATGAGGCACGGTTCGCAAGTACCAAGTGATTCATAATCAAGTGATTCCAGAAGTCCATCAGTATGGAGTTTCTTCATGCGTTTTACACCGATATGACCTAAACGGCAGTGCCACAAATATGTTGCACTATCATTATCAACTCTGCATCTTTTGGCTTCAACATTATGAATATGTGTATCACTACTATCGAGATTTAATAAAAATAGACCACTCTTCAAGGGTGCATGACCATAAAAGATATTACTCATATAAATAGAACAACCATTATTCTCTGATTTAAATGAATAACCGTCTCGCATCAAACAAGATCCAGATATAATGTTCATGCTCAACGCAGGCACCAAATAACAATTATTCAGGTCTAAAACTAATCCCGATGGTAGATGTAGAGGTAGCGTGCCGACCGCGATCACATCGACTTTGGAACCATTTCCCACGCGCATCGTCACCTCGTCCTTAGCTAATCTTCGCTTAATCCGTAGTCCCTGTTTCGAGTTGCAAATGTTAGCAACAAAACCAGTATCAAATACCTAGGTGCTACTGCGAGCATTAGTAAGGTACACATCAATAACATGTATATCACATATACCTTTGTTCACTTTGCCATCCTTCTTATCCGCCAAATACTTGGGGCAGTTCCGCTTCCAGTGTCCAGTCTGCTTGCAGTAGAAGCACTCAGTTTCAGGCTTAGGTCCAGACTTGGGTTTCTTCACTTGAGCAGCAACTTGTTTGCCGTTCCTTTTGAAGTTCCCCTTCTTCTTCCCTTTGCCCCTTTTCTTGAAACCAGTGGTCTTGTTGACCATCAACACTTGATGCTCCTTTTTGATTTCTACCTCCGCGGCTTTCAGCATCGCGAAGAGCTCGGGAATAGTCTTGTTCATCCCTTGCATATTATAGTTCATCACAAAGCTCTTGTAGCTTGGTGGCAGTGATTGGAGAATTCTGTCAATGACGCTATCATCCGGAAGATTAACTCCCAGTTGAATCAAGTGATTATTATACCCAGACATTTTAGTATATGCTCACTAACAGAACTATTCTCCTCCATCTTGCAGCTGTAGAACTTATTGGAGACTTCATATCTCTCAATCCGGGCATTTGCTTGAAATATTAACTTCAACTCTTGGAACATCTCATATGCCCCATGACGTTCAAAACATCGTTGAAGACCCGGTTCTAAGCCGTAAAGCATGGCACACTGAACTATAGAGTAGTCATCAGCTTTGCTCTGCCAGACGTTCTTAACGTCGTCAGTTGCATCAGCAGCAGGCCTGGCACCCAGCGGTGCTTCCAGGATGTAACTCTTCTGTGCAGCAATGAGGATAATCCTCAGGTTACGGACCCAGTCCGTGTAATTGCTACCATCATCTTTCAACTTTGCTTTCTCAAGGAACGCATTAAAATTCAACGGAACAATAGCACGAGCCATCTATCTACATACAAACATAGACAAGCAAAATACTATCAGGTACTAAGTTCATGATAAATTTAAGTTCAATTAATCATATTACTAAAGAACTCCCACTTAGACAGACATCTCTCTAGTCATCTAAGTGATTACGTGATCCAAATCAACTAAACCATGTCCGATCATCACGTGAGATGGAGTAGTTTCAATGGTGAACATCTCTATGTTGATCATATCTACTATATGATTCACGCTCGACCTTTCGGTCCCCGTGTTCCGAGGCCATATCTGTATATGCTAGGCTCGTCAAGTATAACATGAGTATTCCGTGTGTGCAACTGTTTTGCACCCGTTGTATTTGAACGTAGAGCCTATCACACCCGATCATCACGTGGTGTCTCAGCACGAAGAACTTTTGCAACGGTGCATACTCAGGGAGAACACTTCTTGATAATTAGTGAGAGATCATCTTAAAATGCTACCGTCAAATAAAGCAAGATAAGATGCAAAAAGGATAAACATCACATGCAATCAATATAAGTGATATGATATGGCCATCATCATCTTGTGCTTGTGATCTCCATCTTCGAAGCACCGTCGTGATCACCATCGTCACCGCGCGACACCTTGATCTCCATCGTAGCATCGTTGTCGTTACGCCATCTATTGCTTCTACGACTATCGCTACCGCTTAGAGATAAAGTAAAGCAATTACAGGGCGTTTGCATTTCATACAATAAAGCGACAACCATATGGCTCCTGCCAGTTGCCGATAACTTCGGTTACAAAACATGATCATCTCATACAACAAAATATAGCATCATGTCTTGGCCATATCACATCACAACATGCCCTGCAAAAACAAGTTAGACGTCCTCTACTTTGTTGTTGCAAATTTTACGTGGCTGCTACGGGCTTAAGCAAGAACCAATCTCACCTACGCATCAAAACCACAACGATAGTTTGTCAAATAGACTTCGTTTTAACCTTCACAAGGACCGGGCGTAGCCACACTCGGTTCAACTAAAGTGAGAGAGACAGACACCCGCCAGCCACCTTTAAGCACGAGTGCTCGTAACGGTGAAACCAGTCTCGCGTAAGCGTACGCGTAATGTCGGTCCGGGCCGCTTCATCTCACAATACCGCTGAACCAAAGTATGACATGCTGGTAGGCAGTATGACTTATATCGTCCACAACTCACTTGTGTTCTACTCGTGCATATAACATTAACGCATAAAACCTAGGCTCGGATGCCACTGTTGGGGAACGTAGTAATTTCAAAAAATTTCCTACGCACACGCAAGATCATGGTGATGATATAGCAACGAGGGGAGAGTGTTGTCTACGTACCCTCGTAGACCGAAGCAGAAGCGTTGACGCAACGTAGAGGAAGTAGTCGTACGTCCTCCGGTTCAACCGATCCAAGTACCGTTACTCCGGCACCTCCGAGTTCTTGACACGCGTACAGCTCGATGACGCACCCTCGATCTCCGATCCAGCAGAGGCGCCGAGGGGGAGTTCCATCAGCACAACGGCGTGGTGACGATCTTGATGTTCTCCTGTTGCAGGGCTTCGCCTAAGCACCGCTACAATATGACCGAGGTGTAATATCGTGGAGGGGGGCACCGCACACGGCTAAGGAACGATCAATGATCAACTTGTGTGTTCTAGGGTGCTCCCCTACCCCCGTATATAAAGGAGGGAGGGAGGAGGTGGCCGGCCCTAGGGGGGGGCGCGCCATGAGGAGGGGGAAACCTACTCCAAGTAGGTTTCCCTCTCTTTTCCTTATCTTATTTGGAGGGGGGAGGAAAGAGTAC
Source organism: Triticum dicoccoides (assembly GCF_002162155.2). NCBI lineage: Eukaryota > Viridiplantae > Streptophyta > Magnoliopsida > Poales > Poaceae > Triticum > Triticum dicoccoides. Next base: position 242,956,414 of record NC_041383.1, on the reverse strand, counting down.
TAGTATTAGGAAGTAGTACTAGTAGTAGTAATAGGAAGAGGGGGAAGGAGAAAGGAAAGGGGGGGGCCGGCCCCCCTCCCCAATTCGGATTGGGCTTGGGGGGGCGCGCCCCCTTCCCTTGCTCCTTCTCTCTTCCTCCTACATGGGCCCAATAAGGCCCATATACCTCCCGGGGGGTTCCGGTAACCTTCCGGGGCTCCAAACTTCTCCGGAACCTTTCCGGTGTCCAAATATATCCGTCCAATATATCAATCTTTATGTCTCGACCATTTCGAGACTCCTCATCATGTCCGTAATCATATCCGGGACTCCGAACAACCTTCGGTACATCAAAATACATAAACTCATAATATAATTGTCATCAAAACCTTAAGCGTGCGGACCCTACGGTTCGAGAATGATGTAGACATGACTGAGACACATCTCTGGTCAATAACCAATAGCGGGACCTGGATGCCCATATTGGTTCCTACATATTCTACGAAGATCTTTATCGGTCAAATCGCATAACAACATACGTTGTTCCCTTTGTCATCGGTATGTTACTTGTCCGAGATTCGATCGTCGGTATCCAATACCTAGTTCAATCTCGTTATCGACAAGTCTCTTTACTCGTTCTGTAATACTTCATCTTATAACTAACTCATTAGTTACATGCTTGCAAGGCTTAGGTGATGAGCATTGCCGAGAGGGCCCAGAGATACCTCTCCGACAATCGGAGTGACAAAACCTAATCTCGAATTATGCTAACTCAACATGTACCTTCGGAGACACCTGTAGTACTCCTTTATAATCACCCAGTTACGTTGTGACGTTTGGTAGTACCCAAAGTATTCCTCCGGTAAACGGGAGTTACACAATTCTCATAGTTACAGGAACATGTATAAGTCATGAAGGAAGCAATAGCAGAATACTAAACGATCAAGTGCTAAGCTAACGGGATGGGTCATGTCAATCACCTCATTCTCCTAATGATGTGATCCCATTAATCAAATGACAACACATGTCAATGGTTAGGAAACATAACCATCTTTGATTAATGAGCTAGTCAAGTAGAGGCATACTAGTGACTATATGTTTGTCTATGTATTCACACATGTATCATGTTTCCGGTTAATACAATTCTAGCATGAATAATAAACATTTATCATGATATGAGGAAATAAATAATAACTTTATTATTGCCTCTAGGGCATATTTCCTTTCATGAAGAACGCAAACAAGACAAGAGACATCTACAGAATAATTTTATTTCACACATACAGGACATTAATTCAAAGCACTTCCATTGATCCCCAGAAAAAATACAGAGGGTTACAAGGCCTATGCCTCAACCCATACGTTACCAAACAACTCACACATGAAGATCAGACCGCCTGAAGAACATATCTTGAAGATTGATTGATTAATAATATGTCTTACAGTGGGTGCCTTGTGCGATTCGCGATTGCAAGTATGAACTAGAGGAATATGAACTATGGTGGTGATGGTGGCTATGGAGATGGGAAATGGCGGCGGCTAGGGTTGACGAAGGGGATGAAGATGGCTCTGTTCTTGCTTTGCTCGCGGACGTTCTGCTGACATTTCGGCGTGGTCCCCTTTATAAAAGTTATTTAGGTGGACAAGGAGCTTCGGAATCCATGCCATACGACCGCTCATATGGGCGGCCGCGGTCGCATGGGACGTCGTATGTTGCTCTGTGGCTCCTGGTGCGTCTCCTGGTGATTTCTTTTATCTCCTTTCCCACTCATTTTCATGTTCACACGTGATTTCTTCCCTTTTTAGCCCATCTTCTACGGGAACACATCAGAGAGAGGATTTGTAGAATCCTTTGCCTTCATTAGTCATTGGTAGCAATATGGAAGCGAATATCTCGGTTTTAATGAAATATCTTGGTTTAAACAAAGGGCGAATGAGTGTAAAAATATCACTCATCAGTCAACACCTAAACCTAAACCATTGAGCAGCCTAGTGTATCGGAAGCAATGGATGACCTAGTTGACGTTGACCTACAATCCAACGGGCGAGGGGACGACTTACCACTTTGTGCTTTCTCCATGGCCACTGATCTCGTATATGAATTTACTTTCTATACTCTACCCCTTTACCATTATAATGGTCTCTTATTGTGTTGTAAATCTATAAAGTTGGAGTTTCAGATCTAGATAAGGCATGAGAGCATCTACAACCAGGCGTCCCAAACCTGTCTCAAATGCGCATGCGAGCGGATCAGTTATTGAGTGATCACAAAAGGCCGAACCAACCGAACGCCTCAAACCGCCATCAAATGCCCGGGCTAACCGGCACCCCTCATATCCATCCCAAATCTAGGGTGGATATGAGGCGGCTCGGGCACGTCCGCCACATCGCCCTGTGTACCTCTGGCCCACCCTGACCCCACAAAATCCCCCTCCGGTGCAAACCCTAGTCTCAGTTCACTCCGCTCCGCTCCGCTCCCCTTTCTCCAATCCGTCAAATCCCGCCAGCGACCATGTCCAGCATCGGCAGCCAGTCCGGCGGCAGCTCCAAAGATGAGGACGAGTTGGCACTCCGCATTGCGCTGGAGCGCTCACGGGTGGATACGGGTAGCAGCTCCTGTTCAGGTGCGACGCCGCCTGTCGCCTGGCACTGCAGCACCGATGCCAGGGTCGGCCCTTCCTATCCCGCGTGCGGATCTTCAAGGGCGGCTCAATCGGTCCCGTCCGTCCGATGGTCTCCTCCACCTCTGGCCGTTGCTCCGTGCAGATAGCAGCGGGTTCTACTACCGCCCGACACGAGAGGCAGAGGGCAAGGGAGATGGGGGCCGCGTCGGACACTGGTGTGCAGTTCCCCTGCCGCCGTCGCGTGATGTCAGCAATGCCCAACGAGGATGAATGTCTTTTCCAGTGGGTGTACCATTGGTCACTTACGACGGCGAAGACAGATGCCCGACGGCTCCGGAGGATCAATGCCAAGCAGCTCCGACTCGGCATTTTGCAGTCGAGCGGGAGGCGGTGGAGGTAACGAGTGTGGCCAAGCTCAAGCGCAAGCAGGACCGCATTGTCCGACGCTTGAAGGGCTACATCGTCATCTCCGATTTCTCCTCCTTTGAGAGGTCCGACTTCGACGCTCCGATATCGACCCAGCTTCGGCAATCGGAAGTGTAAAGGGCCGGCGAGGAAGTGGTGAAGCTTTGCCCTCCCATATCTAGCTCGTGGTATCTAGCAAAAATTTGCTAGATAGTTTGAACCGTGTGAACTATGACTTTTTGCTATCAGTTTAGAGTATGTTTCCGTTTCCTGTCGATTTTGCCTGTACTACGTTGCATGATATTGTATACGCGGATGTGAACACGTCAACTTAGGGACTGCCCGGTCACTGTGCGCGGACGCACCCTGCAGCCATAATGCCAGATTTGGCAAGTCCAGCTGTGGCTGCAGGGTGCCGGATTTGGCAAATCCGGCTGTAGATGTTGTGTGCTCAGTTGTTCCTGCTCGCAAAGAAGCGTATCCTAGATCATCCAAAATTGAACGTTGTTTCCTCTCAAACCTGGCTACTTGTTGTCCCTACTGTCTGAACAAATCGACAGCTTCAGGTAAACAGACCCTGTCACGTGCTTACGCTGATGTGAACCCAAACAACGAAAACCACAGATCGAGCGAAGGAACCACGGAGATGCCATGAAACAGCTTAGTAAGCAAAAGACTTAATACACATGCCCGGCTCCCAAAAGAAATTGGGGTCTCCAGGCCCTCACTAATCTGCATCACCCCCCTATCAACTTTTAAGTCCCTTGTGCAAAACTACTATCACTATCACCTTCTTACTACTAGGAGTTATTGACAGAACCATTTCTTACAGAGGAGAAACGGAAACCAGAGCCAAAAACGAGCAGCACACCCAACAATAAAAAGAAGTAACTTGCTTTGCTGTTCCTTCCCATCCGGGTTCCTGGGAGAAACTCTCTTCAGTAACGGCCGCCGCCGCTGCCGACCATCTCGCTGTAGTGCTTCAGCGACTCCTGCCGCTGCAGCCGCATCTCCATGTTGAACTTGTTGATGAAGGCCTCCACGCGCCGGTTCAGCTCGTCCTGCCCCAGCGACGGCTCGCGCCGCACCTTCCTCTCGCCCGCGCCGCCCACGGCCGCGGCGGGGTCGTTGAACGTCTCGGCCTTGCGCATCGTCGCCGCGGGGGGCGCCACCTCCTCGCCGCCGCCGGACGGACGACGGCCCGGGCGGGTGTCGAAGGTGTCCGACTTCTTGAGGTGTCGCGCCAGCGGCGGCGCCCGCCCCTCCGTGATGGCCTTCCACGTGCTCTCCAGGGTGTCCTCCCTCCGCGGCCGCGACACCCGCAGCGCCCTGCTGCCTGCGACGACATGCACAATCGACATCAACACAAAATTTCGTTTCTTGCTATGGAATTCCACAAAAGCGTTCAAGATTCGGCAAAGTCTGGTCTTCGCAAGCCAGAATAGTCGATGAATTAATTCTTTTTAGCAAAAGTAGATGAATTATAATAGCTTGGCGAATTGCTGAGAGTATTGGCCGTGTTGTTGTTACCTTCTGGGCTGGGTTTGGCCGCCTTCCGGCCGAACCGCGCAGACGACAGCGGCTTCTCCCTCTTGTTCGTCAGGTCCGCGAACGGCGCCACCTCAACCTCCGTCTCCGTGACCCTTCGCTGCGGCGTCCATGCAGATCTTGAAATCAGGAAGTCCTCCTCCTCCTCCATCTCCGGCGCCGGCACCGGCGCAGGGGGCGTCTTGACGACCGGCACGTCCTCAGGAACACGCGCCACCGGAACGGGCACCGCCATCGCCATGGCCACTGCGGGTGCAGGCAACTCCATCGGCATCGCCAGAGCCGGCGAAGGCACTGGAACCGGCTCCGTCCCCACAGCGGCGTGGGAGCCCGACGCGCGGCTGGTCTGGAACTTGGAGGACGCGGCGATGGAGATGATGATGGCGTTGATGACGAGGTACAGGTAGGGCGGCGTGAGCCAGGTGGCCGCCGCCGCCTGCGCGCGCGGGATCTCCTCCGCCACGAACCCCGCCGCCGCCGGCCCCACCATCCTCACCCCGGCCGCCACCAGCACGGCCGCCGCGGCCGCAGCCCCGGCCTTCACCGTCCGCGCGCACCCCATCGCCTCCTCGCAGCCGCCACCGGAATCCTTTCGACCGTTCTCCTTCCTTCTCCCCCACTCACCGTGACTGTGCGCGTGCGGTGCGTTTGTGCGCGAAATGAATGGAAGCGAAGCGAGCAAGCGGGAGGTGGGCGCACCGGGACGGGCGGTGATTTATAGCGGAGCGGCTTTGAGCTCCCCGGATATCCGTACGCGCGGGCCGCGCGGGGGGATGACGGTGAGATGCGAGCCGTCGGATGGGGGCTTTGGACGGCGGGGGATGCACGGGAGAGGCCTGCCGCACGTTCTTCCGTTGCACGGAACGGAAAGGTCTAGACCATCATGAGTAGTGTGGCCCGTGTGACCGCGGGGTCTTTGGCCGGTGGAGACTAGTGGACGTCGACCTTTCCCGATTACCACTAATTAGTACTCCAGCTACTGTGCTTATGCTTAATCAAACTGTGTGTTGTTCACCTGCTGGTGAAGAAATCTCATATCTTAATCAACTCTGTTACTGCAGGCGTACGAGTGACAGTTTAGATGTCGTGACATGCCTTTGTACAGGCTGGATGGAGATGGAAAAGGCAGAAGTGATCGGAGATTGTAGAAGAGAGGGGCTTCCATGTTCAAACGGTCGGGAAAATAGCCGTTGGACGCGGACGTGCGGGCCCGCTCGGTAGTCGGCCCGGGGCTCTCCCAGCCACGTTACGCTGGCCCCTCGCGCCGAACCGCGGCGGTTGCTCTGGTGGCATCCGCTTCCCCTCGCGCTAACGGTCCAGCTCAGCTGACATCACGGACGCCACCGCCACCGCCACCGCACCGCGTGCTCATCGGCGGCAGCTGCCGTCGCTCGCTCCCTCTCGTCTCGTGTCTATCCTCTCTCCTCTTTCCCCGTGCGAGGTTCTAGCCACTTCCTCACACACATCGAGCTCCATGTCTATGAGCTACACATGACGTCCTACTAAGCGTAGTGTGATATTAGAGTTCAACACAAACTACTACTCCACCCCTGATGATTCTGACAGTAAATATTTACTTAATCTACATCCAAATTCTATTACGACTAGTACTACTGCTCCGTTTTCATTTTGACTCCCCGCTACTACTGCTACAGTAGTACTTAAGTTGGTTAAGGTACTCGATTAGTTAATCTACTCAGACGTGGTGACTCGGCGCACAGGTTGACACGGTCACCGTCACAAAGCGCATGGCAGCTCGTGCGCTTTTGCGCTGCCACCTCTGACGCTCGGTTCAAGAAGCACGTACGCGCGTGTGCGTGCCGTCGGACGGCACCTGTTCGGCTGCCCGCCCACTGCGCCCGGCGCAGCATATGTGTCCGGCGCGGCGTGCACTTTTTAACGCCCGTCTCGGAAGACGATGATGGGAGACGCGAAAGAAAACGCGGCGCGCGAGCTACAACGTGCGTGATCGGCGCGGCATGGGCGCACGTGTACGTGCCGCACTACTGCATGGCTGCTCCACCGGTGCAGGGCTGGTGATGCGGTGCGGCCAGGTCACGACTTGCACGTCAAAAACGAGTCCACTACCATGCTCCGGCCTGTAGAAGTGCATGCTCTAGCCAATGCAACTAAAAGACCGATCTGATGGAAGAGACTAGGCAACACATTATACGTCAACACTCTCCCTCACGTGTGGCTCCCTCAGGCCTAATCGTGGATCAAAAGTGGGCTGCAATTTTAATTGCGCCAGCCGGATCTTGAACTCAAGATCTCTTGGCTCCGATACCATGTAGAAGTGCATGCTCTAGCCAAAGCAACCAAAAGACCGATCTGATGGAAGAGACTAGACAGAACATTATACGTCAACACGGCCGAATTGCCTCTCAAGCCGGCCGCTTGATTGATTACCGTGCCCATGCTCGCGCTAGCTCATGCGTATGTCAAATTTGTAGCTGAAGCTAACGTATATATATACGGTGGAGTGATCCATTTTGTTTGTCTCTCTCTCTCTTGCTCCTGCAAAAGTCTCCGCGATGTGGAGCCTGCAGATTTAGGCTGCCTGCCTGTCTGTCTGCGACCACACGCCATGACAAGGAGCATGGGGGGAAGATCGTTCGCCGTATCCGACCGTGTATATTTTGACCCCGTCCACCCACCCAGGGTGCGGCGTGGCTCGCTCCTAGCTAACACGTGTCTCCTGCGCACCACACGTACGTATGCGTACGCACGCGCTCCATAGCTAGCTGCGCGCGACTGCATGGCCACGTACTACTGTCACACTGCCTCGATTAGCGCTTATGATCATTATGATTAGTACGCACTTGTTGCTACTCTATGAACGATGAAGATCTAGGTGACATATAGTAATAGGCATTTCTTAAGTACTTCCTCCGTCCGGAAATATTTGTCGGAGGAATGGATGTATCTAAATGTATTTTAGTTCTAGATACATTCATTATTATACATTTCTTTGACAAGTATTTTCGGACAAAGGGAGTATATTGGTTAATGTGGCACCACTACAATTAGCTTAGGACATGTATAATGATTGATAAATTAGTCTTATCTTATGTCCGTCACGTAGTTTAGAGAAGTACGATCGGTTATTCTTAGTTTTATCTTCAAAAACCAGATATCCCAAATAGTATGTGGTGAGACAATTGTTGTCAAGAGATCATCTCTTAATTAAAAGATGACAAGCCTTATCTTATGGTTTTTCTCTTCTTCACCTTAACATTTATCATATGTGCCTGCTAGGCAAACACGGTTAGCTAGGTAATTAGCGTAGCACACGCACGCGCGTAAAAGTAGGTTAAGGTGGCACCGCAACAGATTAGCGTTGGGCGCACGCAGTAGTGCGTAGTACAGGTGTGACTATAGTTTGGCGTGTGGTAAACGGCAAGCTAGTTATACTTGCCATGCACAAGCTTACACGTACTTACCGCAAGTCCGTAATCACGCAGTTAAGAAGACCAAAAACAATACTACGTAGACCAATCTAAAATTATTGATCTCAGGGTAAAAGTGGAACACCCTACGTGGACCAGTTAAACACGCACAGAAGTAACAGCAACAGTGCAGGCGATAGACGGAGACTATTCTGACCTTCTTCTACAAGCAAGCAAGTTAACCACTGTTCTAATCAGTAGTGCCTCCGCAAGTAATTTGTTAAGAATATGTATACTAGTGTATTATCATCAGAGTGTAATTAGGCGGCCGTACGGCGGCCTACATTTTGGACCGGGGGATCTCCGGGACAGCGACGGTTCCCCAACTGTGCGACGTCGCGGCCCCGGCCTGGCCCTGGCCGCGCTGCACTTGTTGCTTCCCCAAAACGAACACGTCGTGTCTCCATGACTATGGTGTGCGTGACGGGCCTGCAGATCAAGTCAAGATTAATCATGTCGATGATCACCGTTCTCCGCACCCTCCAGACCTAACTTTTTCTTTGCATGCGTCACAGCATATCTAGCTACCGAAGATACTACTACTAGATCTCGAGGCAAGTTACGAGCACGTTGATTAGAAGTAGCTCAGGCCCACGTGAATGGCCAATATCGAACCGTTCAATTAACTAATCGGCTGCTGGGTGTTTGCTTTCTGAAATGGCCATGCGTGGCATACGAATGCCATCCGTGATCGTTTTAGCTGCGCGAGGTCCTAGTTTGAGCATCTGCCCAGCCTTGATTGTCGAATCGCCTGGCGTAGCGTGGCCCGTGCGTACACCACCGGCCGATCGCGGCGTACGTACGGCGGCCTAAAAATGTTCTGCCTGCCACGAGAGCGGGTGGCAAATCCTGTGGCTATATACTCCTACGAGGTAATAGCACCCCAGATCCACAAACTTGCATCGAATGTGATGTTTTAGTTCAAAACTTGCAAAATGTGACCGAGGACTCCACAAACTTAACACCCTATGTGATGTTTTGGTCCACATGGCGTAACATGTGGCAGTCCAGAGGGTGGACTGGTCAGCTGTGGCAATTTTGCACAAAGGCCCCTGGCGTTCACTCGATTCAACGGTAAGCACGGCGACAACAACAGTAAGCTATAGCTAACATGCACGCACCTTTGCTTCATTTGCATCCTACCCAGTGCAATTGATCACCATTAACTACCTCCAATTAATTCTTCCTTTTACGTACGATTCGAGCAGCTTTGAGCGCTACCAAGTCGACCATCTTGTCCAACACGAGCGCCATCAGCTGCCTGCAGCAGCACGACCAGAGCAAGGCGGCGGCGGCGAGGCCGATGACACTCACGCTCGGAGAGCCGCGGGAGAAGGACGGCCACCACCAGCAGCTCAACAGCGCCATGCAGCTCCACCACCACCATCAGGAGCAGCAGCACTTCATCACCTCGCTGCTGCACCAGAACAACAACTGCAACGGCAACCGCAACATCCTGTGTCGTGCTCGTCGGTGTGCTCCAGCGGGTTGTCGTCTGCCGGGGCGGCCAACGGCGAGGTCTCCGACCAGAACAACAACAACAACCACGGCGGCGGCAACAACAACAATGACATGCATCTCTTTGAGGTGGACTTCATGTAGACGACCGATCGACGTAGGTGAACTTGGAGATCCATACATGGAGCCATGGAGTGGTGACCAGCCTAAGCCTAGCACGTACTGTACCAACAGTGTCCTTTAATTAATTTGTGTGTAGGTAAAAAAAAGGAGAGCAAAAGGACCTTAAGGGTATAGTCCATAGTCTCAAAGTGCTGAGATCAGCTAGCAAAGGCTGTGCAACCTAGCATGCTTGTGCTTGGCTAAAGCATGCGTATGCCTTTCTTTCAACTTTCTTTCCTGCAGTGCTCCTCCTCTAGTGCTGCAAGCAAGCATGCCTTTCTGCCATTTTCTGTTTCAGTGAGGAAATGATGTTTGTGTTAGTATTATTTTTTACCCTGTTCTTGATCTTTTTACTGTCTCCTTGCATTTATGTTTTCGTGCTACATCTTATATCCTCTACAGCTAATCAACACATTACACATAGAAAGGGGTGTGTAGCTAGCTCAACATATTACACATAGAAAGGGGTGTGTAGCTAGCTCCAAGAGGATAGTTCAAAATTCACTGCATGCCCAAAGCTTTAGCCAAGAGAGGTCCCAACTCACATTACTCGAGAATCTTTTCAAATCCGGCATTGCTAAGCTTTCAACCCTGACCGTCTTTACCGGCAAGGCAATGCAATGCAACGCATGCATGGAGTAGTAGTAGGAGTAATTCGAAGGGTTGGACCATGCATGCAAATGCTTGCTCTTAGTATTAACTGCGTGTCAAAATGGAGCCCTCCACGCCACAGATCCTGCCTGGGCACGTACGTAGGTACACGAGAGGCCTAATCCACGACAAGGCTACCTGGCTAGAGTGCGTAGTACGTGCTTATCTACAGTAGTGGTAGTAGTAGTACTGCATCATGCATTCATGCGCATGGAGTTCATTGACATTAACTAAAGCCATGGATGGATGGATCTGCGTGCATGAATGCATGGGCACGGCTGCTAATTTTTGTGTGGGGTGGCCGGGTGGGGATCGATCTACCTAGGCGTCTTGCTGCCCCCCGATACGACGTGGGACTGTAGCGGCCCGTCCTGGGATCTGGGGCGTTCATCTCATCGTACATGTGTATTTGGCGGTAAGCACTGCGGGTTGAATCGAGTGAACGCCAGGGGCCTTTGTGCAAAATTGCCACAGCTGACCGGTCCACCTTTTGGACTGCCACATGCCACGCTCTGAATGGTTGTGGACCAAAACATCACATAGGATGTCAAGTTTGTGGAGTCCTCAGTCACATTTTGCAAGTTTTAGACTAAAACATCACATTTGGTGCAAGTTTGTGGATCTGGGGTGCTATTACCTCTACTCCTACTATGGCTAGTAGCTCGACGGTACGTACCTAGCTAGGCCCTAGGGGGCGGTGACCTGTACGAACGTTTCCGATGCGACATGTGCTGGTATCTTGTTCCGTGCCACTTGTGGCAAGGAAATCGGCAGCATGAGCAGCCGTGCGGCCATGTGTGCGCGCCATATACGGGAACCCGGACGGAAATGGCAGCGCGGGGATCTCTCCACCGTCCGATTTGTCATGGGTGACCTACCGAATAATGGCCGCTTTGTCATTTCCGGCATGCACGTGGACAGGCCACCGGCCAGGGGCAGTACGAACTTTCTTATTGAGCGCCGATAGGACACGGCTAACTAACCCGCATGTCGAGGTGGGATCACGGATGTACATCACGCCCGACGTGCAACTTTATAGGATGATCTGTTCCCTTCAAATGTCGTTAGTTTTCTTAACACGGTACAGCTTCTTGTACTCCCTCCGTTTCTTTTTAGTCTGCATATAAGGTTTGGTCAAAGTCAAGCTTTGTAAAATTTGACTAACTTTATATTAAAAAATATAAACATTGACAATATGAAATCAACATTATCAGATGCACCACGAAATGTATTTTCATATTATACAGTTTTAATATTATAGATGTTCATATCTTTTTATATAAATTTGGTCAAACTTTATGTAGTTTGACTTTGACCAAATCTTATATGCGGAGTAAAAAGAAACGGAGGGAGTATATATACACACATACACCCATCTCTATAAACGCACGCAAGCACACTCTACGCCTATGAGCATCTCTGATAGATTCAGCCGGCATATCTCCTAATATTTACAAAGCCACTACGCGTGCCTCTGTAGTCGACGGGAACACCACTTCCCACCGAATGAACATCGTCGAAAAGCCAAAAATAAATACAAAAAAAATGTGAGGACCGGTACCAAGTCTAGGACTTGATCACTGATGGGTTGGTTCCACCCAAAAAAAACTAACTATCTGAGTTACGCTCAATTCGCTTAAATATCCTTAGTTAAAAGGCGAAAACAGACAAAACCCTTTAATAACCAAAGATGAGAACAAAGTGTAGATTCAGGTTCTTAGAGCATCTATAGCCGGGCGCCCCAAATCGGCTTCAAACGCCCGGGCTGCCCTCCTGGTAACGGACCGATCACGATTTTTTGACCGAGACGGGCGCCTCAAACGGGTCACAAACATCCGGGCTGTTCGGCACCCCTCATATCCAGCCCAAATATGGGGCGGATATGGGGGGGCGTGCCACCACGTCAGCCCGGCCTATCCCGACCCCACGTCGTCCCCACATATATTCCCAATCCATAAACACTAGCTCACTCCGCTCTCACTCTGTCTCTTCTTCTCCCCTCCGCTTCGATCCATCCGACAGCTTCGACGACTCTGGCGACCAAGTCGAGCGCCGGCAGCCGCTCCGACTCGGACATGGACATCGACGAGGAGCTCGCCCTCCGCATTGGCCTCGAGAGGTCCAATGTGGGCATATGGGGGGGGGGGCAATTCCGGATCGGCTTCCTCGCCTCTCCCCCGCCGGTGCCGCGAGGACGCTGACGCTGGCTCCTCCCAGCCCGCGCGCAACTTCACTAGGGTTGCGCAGTCCGTGCCTCTCCCACGCTACCCCTTGCCCCCACCCCCCGCCTCGGCTGCTGCTCCCCCGTGTGGGCAGCGTTGGATGTTTGTGCCCGCCCCGCAGGCCCGGACACGTACGCCAGGGTCGGAGACGCGCCCCGCCCGCTGTGAGAGGGAGCGGGCAAGGAAGAGGGACGCAACGGAGAGCTCTGTCCGCGCCACCGCGGGTTTCCGGCGGAGCCGATGATGACGGGCGACTCCTCGCGTGGGTCTACCACCGGTCGCTTATGACGGTGGAGACGGACGTTCGGCGGCTCCGTCAAAATAACACGAAGGCTCTTCGGCTTGCCATCGAGAAGTCTGAGCGAGAGGCGAAGGAGAAGGCGACGAAGGCGGCTCGGTTGGCCAAGCTCACGCGCCAGCAGGACTAGTCGTCCAGTGCCTCAAGGGCCTCGTCATCGTATCCTCCTCCTTGTCCGACGACCACGTCTCCTTGTCCTTCGAATCAGACGATCCTCCACCAGCCGCAGACGGCTACAGCTACTCCAATGACCGAAAGGGGAAAGGTCCGGCCTGGAAGTGGTGAAGTTCAATTTCATTTCAAGTTTTAGATGTAGTTTAAAGTTGTCTGTCTTGAACAGTCGTTCGTAATCTTTTGGTGAACTAATTGTCCTATCCTATGTCTGATTCTACGTCCGGTCAGCTGATCTACGTAGTTTGATCGATGTTGCATGATTTGATATGGATATAGGGGTTCAGATATGAGATTCACGGATGCGGACGATGCGATTTGAGGAGTGTCTTGTCAGTGTCCGCAGGCGTTTGAGGGGTCATATTTGTCCATCGCGACCGTATATGCTCTTATGTTTCTTGTCATCTTTTGGTCAAACAAACACAACATGATTTAAGTTCTACTCCCTCCGTTCCTAAATATTTGTCTTTCTAGATATTTCAACAAGTGACTACATACGGAGTAAAATAAGTGAATTTACACTCTAAATTATGTCTATATACATCCGTATGTGATAACCATTTGAAATCTCTAAAAAGACAAATGTTTAGGAACGAAGGGAGTAGACTTCTATTGATGCTCGTAAATTTAATACATTCTTTTGACCGAAGTTCCCTCAGTTGGAAAGTGATGTTTCCATCGACTACGAGGTGCATGTGGTGACTTCCTCAATCTCAAGATGTTGTGTCCGCTCAGTAAATCGATGATCTTAATAGGGGTAGTGCATGTGTGCGTTCATGGGCTGAGTATATGTGCATGTATGTGAGCATATGCGATTGTATTTTGTTTAAAGAAAATATACAAACAAACATAAGGATAGGGTGTGCGTGCGTGCGTTCATGGCTGAGTGAAGGTGCATGTATGTGAGCACCTGCGATTGTATTTTGTTCAAAGAAAATATAACCAAAGGATATTTTACCCATGTTGATGCCCTGAAATGACTCAATACTAAGTGATTTGTTCGTTCAATTATTTGCGGAGTGTTGTGTCATTAGGTGCGGAGTGTTGTGTCACTAGGGATCACCAAACATGTTTTTGTTGAAAATATACCCTAGATGCAATAATAAAGTTATTATTATATTTCCTTAATCACGATAAAGGTTTATTACTCATGCTAGAATTGTATTGACCAGAAACTTAAATACATGTGTGGATACATAAACAAATAATGTGTCCCTTGTGAGCCTCTACTAGACTAGCTCGTTAATCAAAAGATGGTTAAGTTTTCCTAAACATAGACATGTGTTGTCACTTGATAACGGGATCACATCATTAGAAGAATGATGTGATGGACAAGGCCCATCCGTTACCTTAGCATATGATCGTTCAGTTTATTGCTACTGCTTTCTTAATATCACATACATATTCCTTTGACCATAAGATCATGCAACTCCCATATACTGGAGGAATACCTTGTGTGCTATCAAACGTCACAACGTAACTGTGTGATCATAAAGATGCTCAGTAGGTATCTCCGAAGGTGTCTGTTGAGTTGGCGTGAAGCGAGATTGGGATTTGTCACTCTGTATAACGGAGTGCTATCTCTAGTCCCTCTCGGTAATACACATCACAAGAAGCTTGCAAGCAAAGTGACTAAGGAGTTAGTTGCAAGATGATATATTACGGAACGAGTAAAGAGACTTGCCGGTAATGTAACATCCCCAGTATCACACTACAGTGATCACCCTCTGATAATGCCTAGTCACCATGATTATCAGTGCTTGATCATCATTTGGATCTTAGCTCATTTCAAATTCCAATTCAAATTTAAAGTGAAAAATAAAAGTTGTTCAAATCAGAAACTAAATTGTTCATTAAATAGCAAATAATTCAGAGCCAATTATCAAACTATAACCAACATTATTGAGATTAGTTAAGTGACTCTAACAACCTCAAACAGTGACTTAAAACAAGATGTAATAACCTTTTAATTAATCTAAATTAAATATGAAATTGTGTTTTACCCAAACTAGTTTTTGGTGTTAGGATATAATGCACTACAATTTATGAGCTAGGTCTCATATTTTACAAAATTCATTTAGTGCTCAAACAATCTGCAAAACAAAAAAAGGAAAAAGAAAAGGAAAAGGAGCGGGGAGAGAGAGAAAGCCCCTGCCCCACTAGGCCAAATGGCCCAGCTGGTCGTCTGCCCACCCCAGCCGGCCCACTACACCTCCCCTGTCGTCTTCCCCTTTCTCCTGTTCGACCGACCCACGCGAGTGGTCGCCGTCGAACCCGCTCGTCGCCTCACGCCTCGCCGACGAGGGGATAAGGATCCCCTCCCTCCCCGTCGCCTCGATCCTCTCTCCCCACACCCTCCACTTGCGCCCCTCCTCCCCCAGATCCACCTCTTCACTCTCCCTCTCCTTCGTTTTGGAGAGGAGACTGACGCGGTCGCCGCCGTTCTCCGTCGTCCTTGCGGCCACCGGCGCCCTTCTGCTCCTCTGTCGTGTCCAAGCGAAGCACCGGCCTTTGCCTCTTCCTCCCTGACCAAAGGCTGGAGCCGGGAAGCCCTGCGGCTGCTGGATTCATACTCGCCCCCCTCCCTGACCCCGTAGCAAACTCCGGCGACCCCGAGCTCCTCTGCGCTCCTAATCTTTCACGGGCCACCTTGAGCTGCTAGGGAGCTCCGCTATTCCCCCTGCTTCCTTCTCCGCTCACCTACGTGCCTTCGACGAGATGCCACTATAGCCGTGCTCTGACCACCGCCGCGACCGAGTTCCCTGGAGCTCACGTTCCCCATAGCACGGCGGCGCCCGCTCCTCACACCTCGGCCACCCTCGCTGCCAGCCCGCGCCCTCCCCTGCACGCGCTCATGCTCATCGCGACTGGCCTCACCCGCTCGTTGTGGCCTGCTCTTCTTGCCCGCCCGTGCCCGCACACCTCCTACTGCACGCTGCTGCTTCTGCTGTCATCACACGCTCGTCCGCATCAGCGCGCGCCCGCCGTCAGATGGCCATGAACCCCCCGCGTCCAACCTGCGTCCGCGCTTCCCACTGCTGGTCGCCGAGTCGGGCCCGCGGATGCTCGCACCGGCTGCCGCCGGCGGTCGCTGCTACCCTGCCCGCAGCTGCTTGCTACAGCTGCGCCCCATGTTTGCCTCACGCAGCCCCGCTGCTGCCTCCAACCACGTGCCCGCATTCGCCCAAAGCTGCCGTCGCCACCATTTCTCATTGCCGACGCCTCTGCAGGCCAAAATGCATGTTGGGCCTCAATTTTCACTAGTCGTTGACGGGCCTTTAGCAGGCCGAAATGTAGACCGGGCCTTTTTGGGCCTAGTTAGCTCACGGGCCGTTACCAGGCCGAAACATATCTCGGGCCTTAGTTGGCCCATTGATCATGGGCCTTTAAGAGGCCGAAAGCTTAGTATAGGCATCAACGGGCCGAAGTACGCGACAAGCCTTTAACAGGCCCAAAGTCACGTTGGGCTTAACTGTTGCCACCTTTAGCATGAGCCGTTAGTAGGCCCGATGTCCTGCCGGACCATATATTGCCCATGGGCAGCATGGGCCATTCCCAGGCCGAAAGTCACACCGGGCTGAAATGGGCCCATGTCTACATCAAGCCTCTAACAGGTCGAAGTCACTGGGCTGTAGTTGGGCCCAAATATTTGGCGAACAATTAACGGGCCAGATCTGGCTTCGGGACGCAAATGGGCCCAAATATTGGGCGAACAATTAACGGGCCAGATCTGGGTTCGGGCCGTAAATGGGCCCAAATATTGGGCGAACAATTAACGGGCCAGATCTGGCTTCGGGCCGTAAATGAGCCTTTATTAAGCAGGACGTTATTGGGCTGGCCCACTAGTACCTGATTAAGTACTACGGGCCTTTGACTGGGCCGGCCTTTTTAACCTATATGGGCCTCTGTTGGGCCCAGCCACGTGTCGACGTATCATAGGCATGTCTCCTCCAATGGACGGGCGACATCTGGCCCACTGACGAGTTGACAGGTGTTCCCTTCGGCCAATCAGAATTTTACACATGGAAATTTCCGATTGGTCAGGGCTGTTAACGGGTTATCGGATTCAAAATCCGACCTGATAGCTTAACGGTGTTTAGTTACGGTGGATGCCACGTGTCGGTCACCCTTGACGAAAGCACTTCTGTGATGCGCGATTTATCGTGATGGAAGTGGACACTTCCGTGATGATAATTTTGGTAATGTCATGGAACACTTCTATGACAGCACAGGTATGACTATCTTGATTGTGTCATAAAATCGTCATGGATGTACATGCATGGCAAAAAACGCGACCTACTGTGACAAACAGGTATCATCACATAAGTGTATTTTTTTGTAGTGGATGTGTGCAGACATGGTGGGTTGCGGCGACCAGAGTGGGCCACCATGCTGCAAAACTGGACCTGCTGCGAGGATGGCCAGCTGTGGGCGGCTACGAGGATGGCCGACGTTGAGAGCGGTGAGTTGTTCTTGTCGATGCTTGCAGGGATGGGGCGTTGCTGCTTTTTCCCATACTTTTTTGGCGAAAAGAGATGTGTGTGCGAGGTGGAAGAAGGGGTCGATCCAGATTGAACGGCCAGGTCTAACTAGATCATGCGGTGGGAATGCGGGCTCTAAAATCTTCACCTGCCCTATAGGCGAACTTCCTTTGAAATACTTGGACCACCCTATTGATACAAAAGGATTAGAAATAAACACTGGAAACCTTCAGAAGAGAAAACGGAAAAAGGTGGTACTTGTCAAGGGAGATTGTTGGCTAGTGCTGGCAGGATCACTCTGATTTAGTCATCTCTGGCTGGCATACCTTATTACATGATGTCCTCTTATGGACTACCTGTTGGGGTAAATAAGAGAATGTTTTTTTAGGGAAATATTACTATGGCAAGAAACTATTGATAAGAAAAAAAATGTCATTTGGTCAAATGGTCTGAAGTTTGTAAACTAAAAGATATGGGGGAACTGGGGATACAGAACTTTGCTTTAATGAACAAAGCCCTACTATGTAAATGGTGGTGGGAAATTTATAACACAGAAGGGTTGTGGCAGGATGTGCTTGCTGCTAAATATATCAAAAATACTTGTATTGCTAGCATTGAGCATAAAGTGGGAGACTCACAATTTTGGACTGAGCACTTAAAACACAAGGAGTTTTTTTTCTCTTTATGTAGATTTGCATTGGGAATGGTAGAAATGCCAGATTTTGGGAAGACTGGTGGATAGGACCAAAGTCTTTGAAAGACAGCTATCCCAGGTTATAATTTGTGTTTTAACAAAAAAAATAGATCTGTTGCTGATATTTTGGGAGGAGGTTTGAATAATGTGAGTTTTAGGAGAACTTTGTATAGGGAATATTTGGAATTGTGGGAGCATATTAGAGAGGCTTGTGGGAGTGTGACTTTGAATGAGCAGAGAGATGTAGTGAGATGGGAACTGATGGGCAACGGGAAATATACTGTTAAATCTTGCTATAGATATCATTGTTCGGGAATTCGGTAACTGGTAACTGCTCGATCGACTACTGATTAGTGATTAATCGGTTAATCAGCCATTTAACTAAATTAATCAGTCGATCATTAATTGGTTGCACATGAGAATATATTGGCAACATGTAACTAGTTTTTCACGTATTTATACCACATAATCCAATGCTCATAGCTACGTATTATACATTTATACCAAAATATAATGTCGTAGGCCATACATGTGACAACAAGCAGCCATACCGTAGACCCCTGCAAATTTTGTTGCCAAAGATTAAAACCTTGAGAGTTCTAGCAGAGATTAATACCTTGAGAGCCAAACTAGATGGAAATCATAGCAGAGATTAAAACCTTGAGATGAAACTTATTCGTAGCAGAACTGTACCTTGTTGGTTGGTGAAGCCATGGGGGCCTGGTTCGAGGGGTCGCCGGCGCTGCTGCCTGGCGTAGGTCGCCGGCACCGCTTCCTGGCCTAGGTCGCTGCTGCTGCCTGTCCTATGCCGCCGCTGCCTGCAGGTAGGGGCTAGAGGAGAGATGGGGAGAAGAGGGTGTGAGGGGATGGGGGCAGAGAAGGAGGCTAGGGCTGGCAACGGGAGCAGGGAGATCGCCGGTGGTGGCTAGGGCCGGCGAGGAGAAGCCATGCTCATGAGGAGTCAGGAGAGGAAGGGGCGCGTGCGCTGCGATTTGGGAGGGGGGGTGCAGCGCCGGAGGTTACGGGGCCAGCCAATAATGGCATGGATTGCCGCTTCGGTTGCCCCTTTTTTTATTTGGATGCCGCTTTACTTACCTGAACCATCACCGATTAATCGGTTTGACAATCAGTTAATCGTCTGACAACCGATTAAATGCCAGTTA
The DNA here is from genome assembly GCF_002162155.2 of Triticum dicoccoides. Taxonomy (NCBI): domain Eukaryota; kingdom Viridiplantae; phylum Streptophyta; class Magnoliopsida; order Poales; family Poaceae; genus Triticum; species Triticum dicoccoides. The sequence continues at coordinate 242,937,109 of NC_041383.1, read as the reverse complement.
ATCGGCTTGACCATTTAATGAACCGAGTATGTGCTATTCGCCTCAGTTAGGCACCGAGTAGCGATTAAATGGGCATTTAAGTGGTAACTCGGCCGAATTCTTGAACAATGATAGATATATAGTTCAAAGTTTCAAGTACCCACATAACTTTCTATGGAAAGTTAAAATGCCCCCTAGGATCAAAGTTTTCATGTGGCTCACTTTGAGTGTGAGTATACTCACTAAAGATAACTTGATCAAGAGGGGGTGGTCTGGAGACAGTAAATGTTCTTTAATCATTACTTCTTCCATTGTTCCATTGCTAGACTGTTGTGGATGGTCACGAAATGCTCGTTTGGCATGCATGACATTCCTAATAACATCCGACACTTATTCTGGATTTGGATCAGAAAATTTAATAAAAGTGATAGAGATCTCATGACAATTTGGATTTTGGCTATCTTGTGGACATTATGAAAACTTAGAAAGAAGGTAGTGTTTGATAATAACAGGGTTGCTAATCCCTGCGTTCCAGTTAACATGATCATTAAATGGTTGTATGATTGGAATGTGTTGCAGACAAATCAAGAAAAAATAAAGTAAATGATGGTGGGCGTAAGGCAAAGGTTGAACAGATTGCCAAGGAGATCCTCAGAGACAGTAGGATAGTTCGATCCTGACAGTATACCATGCGAGCTCCGTCTGCAGAACTCACTAGAGAGAGCTCTATAGCTGGATACACTGATACTTGATAATTACTACGTACTGAATTTGGTTTATCTGACGCACATGCCGCCAGACGCAACGCACGGCCATTAACTGAAAGTGTACGTTGACATGCATGCACGGTAATCGCACGCGTGTAAACGTGTATGACGCAGGTGTACGCTGTACATCGCACCGCATCGGGCTACTTCTTGCACGTAGCTAGCAGCAATAGGCCTTGCAGGGGTAGATCGATAAGCTGTGGCCCAATGCCGGTCCATCAATGGAGGACCCGTGCTGCAGGTCAAAGGGAAACAAAAGGCATCGCGTTATCCATATCTGTCGACCATGGCTATCATCGCGCACTTTGACTGTGGAAAAAGTTACTACAATACTTCCTCCGTTCCTAAATACTCCCTCCGTTCCAAAATAGATGATCCAACTTTGTACTAAAGTTAGTACAAAATTGAGTCATCTATTTTGGAACGGAGGGAGTACTTGTCTTTCTAGAGATTTCAACAAGTGACCACATACAGCACGAAATGAGTGAATCTACACTTTAAAATATGTCTACATACATCCGTTTGTTGAGTCCATTTGAAATGGCTAGAAAGACAGGTATTTGGGAACGGAGGGAGTACAATATACTACTACTATCCCTATCGCGAGAGGTTAGCGCATCAGCGAATCAGTAAAAAGGCATGGTTTAGTAGCACTCTTTATCCAATCTCTAGTGAGTAGTAGTACTAAAACCTTATCGACTACACAACGCGGCACTGTCCCCTAACTTCCCGGCTCCGCTCACGTCGCCGGCCGGCAATCCAAACGCCGGTCGACACTTGCATGAGCGTCCATGCGCCGAGCGTCCGGCCGGCAGGTAACCGGACGTATCTATCTAGTAGCTAACTGCCGAGTAACCGACGGCTCCAACGAACCTATCCTACTCCTAGCCTACAAGTCAGCCGAGCAAGTCGGTAGTCAGAGCGCGAGTGCACGCACGCATGACCGGTTCACGTACGCGCAGGTGTTTGATCGGAAAACTCCGCAGCTTGTGTTCCCATGACACCGTACGATGATACCGACCGACTGTGAGATCGATCGGTCGATGTGATGTCGCACACTGTAGCTTTGCACCGTCCATCCGGTGGTCTCCTGCGTAAGTCTCCCTGGAACCGTGTGGATTTTCCTGCACTTGGAAGCGTCTACGAACGGAGAGAACCATTCCGTTGACGCGGCAGGTGTTGCATGTATGCATCGGCGTAAATGCAGGGTAGCCTACGTCTACGTGTGTGCACCGATGTACACGTTTCCCAGGTAGAGCGCTCTAGGTAGGGCCCCAGACCCAGAGGCAGACATGCAGGAGCAACCGCTCGTCGTGGACATGGACATGGCCATGGCCGTGGATATGGACATGGCCATGGCCATGGCCATGGTTTGTTCCCGACGGGCTCTGAGATGCACATGAGAGTAATCGACATTGGACTGCACTGGATAAGTTCTCTCCTATTCGAAACTTAATGCGTACCATGATGGATAAGTTAATTTAGTGTGAAGCTCCATCTTTCACTGTCAGCAATCAACATGTACTCGTAACTGCTAACTAGAACGCATTATTTTGTCATGTTATCCACCGGTCGTGGAAAAGGAGGTTCGTTTGACAACACGTCGACTACTAAAACCTTATCGACTACACAACGCGGCACTGTTCTAAGAGCATCTACAGCTGGATATATCAAATATGGCCCCCAAACACCCGCGAACGCGTTTCGACACATCCGTGAACAGTGACCGAACACGCTTTAAATTTTACTTGTTGCATCCGGATCCATGCAAAGACATGCAAACATAATAACCTACGTACTACGTCGATCACCTAACTACTCATTGTCGGAGATATCGATGATCTCCGTGCGCGGCTCCGTCAGGATTCGTGGCAACTGCAGCTCTGGCGCCTCCGGCTGCTCCGCTTCGGCCTCCTTCACATCTATCTCCACGTTGAGTTTGACGAAGAGCGCGTAGGATTCCGCCTGCTCCCGTCAGAGTAACACCCGATTGGCCTCGACATATGCCTCATCCTGGATGGACTCCAGACTGGCCCGTTGTTCCGTCATCTCGTCGGACTGGGCGACGGCGAACTCCGCCTCCGCCTGCTCCATGTTGAAGCACAACAGCTGCTGCTCCGACTCCTCTGCCTCCTCTGCCGCCTCCACCTCCATCAGCGCCAGCTCCTCTTCCTCTTCCCCAGGCTCCTCCTCCTCCTCGTCCTCCTTGTCCTCGTCCTCCTCCTCCGGCTTCGGCAAGTCCGGAGGCAGTTCGACAGCGATGCGGGCTGTGTGCGGCTTGTCTCGCCCGGATCTCCTGCTGGATCTCGGTGCGGCACTCCGACGTGAGCATTGCATAGTAGGTGATGTTACTTCGGACCATGGCGGAGCGCCGGGGCGTGGACAGAGCGCCGGAACGGGAGAGGGGGGAGGTGGATGGGTTCGGACTAGCGGTGCGGAGAGGGGGGAGGTGGATGGACTAGGGTTGGCGGACTCCGGCGGGGTTCAATAGCCGATTTGCTTTCGGGCGGCGAGCTGGAGCGGCGCCACACGACGTTCTCACCGTGGCGAAGGAGGCATTCGTCGGACCACCGGATTTCCAGACGAGTCCGCATAGGACCCCTTCGTCTGTCCTACACGTAGCGGCGTGTCCGGTCGTCCCATATCCGCTCCATATTAGGCTAGATATGAGGGGTGTCGGTCAGCCCGGGCGTCTGAGGCCCGTTTGAAGGGGCCGTTTGGATAAAAAACGTGACCGATCAGTGACCGGACGGCCCACCTAAACGTATGAAATGGGTTTGGCGTCCATGTGTAGATGCTCTAACTTCCCGGCTCCGCTCACGTCGCCGGCCCGCAATCCAAACGCCGGCCGGCACTTGCACAAGCGTCCATGCGCCGAGCGTCCTGCCGGCAGTTAACCGGACGTATCTAAGCTAACTACCGAGTAACGGACGACGATATCTTGCGCGTTCCAACGGAGCCTATCCTAGCCTACAAGCCAGCCGAACAAGTAGGCAGTCGGAGCGCGGGTGCACGCACGCATGCATGACCGGTTCACGTTGGCGCAGGTGTTTGATCGGGAAAAATCTGCGAATTGTGTTTCGACTTCCCATGACACGGTACGATGATGCCGACCGACGGTGAGATCGATCGATGTGATGTCGCACATTGTAGCCTTGCACCGGCCATCCGGTGGTCTCCTGCGTACGTACGTCCAGTTCGTGGAACCATGTTGGTAGTTCCTGCACTTGGAAGCATCTACGAACGGAGAGAACCGTCCCGTTGACGCGGCAGGTGAATCGGCGTAAATGCAGGGTGGCCTACGTGTGTGTGCACCCTAGTGTGCGCTGATGTACACGTTTCGCAGGTAGAGCGTTCTATCTGGGGGCCCAGAGGCAGACATGCAGGAGCAACCGCTCGCCGTCGACATGGACAAGGACATGGGCGTGGTTTGAACTTGACGGGCTTTGGGGATGCAGATGGGAGTGATCGGGATTGGATTGCACTGGATAATTTTTTTCCTTCCGAAACTTGATAGTGTGATGGGTAAGTTAAATTGCTGTCAAGCTCCACCTTTGACTGTCAGAAATGAACATGTAACTATACTAACCAGAACACATTATGTCATGTTATCCACCGGTCGTGGAAAAGGAGGTTCATTTGACCACGCAAAAGCAATAGGGTTTACAAGCATAGCTAGCCGCGCGCGTTTGCATCAGCAAATCCGTGGAAAGGCAACGTACGTTTATCCAACCCGATCTTAGTTAGATTCTTATCATCATCTCGAGACGGTCGCACCATAGGTGTGCCTTTTTTTTTTCCGGAATATATAGCTGCCTACCTCCCTTAGAGCAACTTCAATGGGCGACCTATTTTGTCCATCCATGTCCGTTTAGGGCTGCGCGAACAAAAGCGATGGCCCAACGCACAGACCCTTTTTCATTTTTGCGTTCACTTTGTGTCCGCGCGGATCCATTTCCGGCTCAAATTTGGGACTAATTTTGGTCCGAAGCGGACACAAAGCAAACGTTTTCTGCCTCCCTCTCGTCCCCACTGTCCGCTGCATGCCCGCGCTACCCCACCTGCCATCCACCTACCCATCCCATCTTGCCTTTTTCTCTCTCCCACCCACCCTGTGTGTCTGTGGATCTCGCCACAGCGCAGAGCACACCCGTCCATGCCGACGAGCTCGAGTTGCTGCTGGCG
>NC_041383.1:242929955-242931700 GCF_002162155.2 Triticum dicoccoides | reverse complement strand
CGGGGCGCGGCCGAGGCGAGAGTTGCTGCAGCCTGGCGAGGGGCTGCACGGAGAGAGCCGCGGGGCGGGTGTGGCGAGCTGCTGCTGCCCGGCGAGCGCCGGCACGGGGAGAGCCGCGGGGCAGGTGCGGTGAGCTGCTGCAGGGGGTGGGGCAAGAGCTCGCGGCGGCACGGGGAGAGCCACGGGGCGGGTGCGGCGAGTGGCAGCACGGGGAGAGTCGGGCGGCGAGCAACACCGACAGGAGCAGCACCGAGCAAACGACGCCCCATTGCCGCATCTGACGCCCCATTGACGCACCATTCCCCGCAGGTGACGCTCGTCCAGGCTGCGTCCGGCCACCGGCCTCGCCTCGCGCCCGCGCTGGGCTGGTGCCGCCGTCGGCCGCTGCCTGCTACGTGTTTGACAAAATGCCAGGACGGACATATCAAAAATGCGTCGGCCACCCGTTGATCGCATGTACCGACCCAAAACAAAAAGCGGACACGAACATCCATGTGGCCGAACCAAACGGGTAAAAAAGGACAAAATGCACGTCCATTTGGGCCGCCCGTCGCCCCGTTGGAGTTGCTCTTAACTCCCGTGGGTACCCTCTCCTCCCGTCACGTCGCCGGCGAGCCAAACGCCGCTCGCCACTTGCGTGAGTGTCCGTGAGCCCAACCGAACGTCCGGCCGGGCGGGAGACGACGTACCCAACGACCACCACACGCGTTTTTGCGCGTCAGAACGGAGCAAAGTCCCGCGTCCTCGTCCTGCTGCCACAGCCGCTAGCTAGTCAGAGCTCAGAAGTCGGTATGGTCGGCGTGCATCTGCAGCTCGTTCAGGCGCAAGTGTCGTTGGACGAACCCTGCTGCCTGTATTGTATGGTGGCACGTACTCCTGCTTACGGTCGATGAGACCGGCACCGGAGTGGAGTAGTCTTCTCGCGGAGCGTGGTGCGTGCTGACCGCCGGACGTGTCGACCGAGTGGTTGCCGCAGCTAGCAGGCAAAAACGACCGTGTTCATGTGCTTGGCCGACTCTGTGCACAGAAAAATTAATGGTCGGTTTGTTTTCTGAAATGAGAGGAGAATTGAAGGTTGCATCGGCGTAAATGCAGGGGAGCGTACGTCTACAGTGTGCTGACGGTAACGTTTCGCAGGCTTCGGGTGCAATCGGTAGCATACATACATGATGTGCCGCTCGTCGGCGACAAGGACTGAACTCCTTTTTTTTAGAGTTGTTATAAGATGTTAAACACGCATACCATCACAAAACTGCATGTTTAACGGAAATTCAATCCAGGACCTTTTTTTAGGGGATAATTCAATTCAGCACCTGGGAGCATATGCTCCTGCTCATAAAAAATATTTCTCGCAAATGTCATTTTTTAGGGAAAATTATATTTTTCATCCCTTAAAGCATCTCCAATAGAAGATGCAAATTTGGAGATGTAAAAATTTATATCTGCAAAAAGTGCTTTTTACATCTTCAAAAAAGAGGAAACTCCAACGGATGATGTATATTGGAGATGTAAAAGACCAACTCCAATGGATGATGCAAAATGGAGATGTAAAAACTAGCGGGCGGCGGCAGAATCGGAGCAGCGGCAGTGGGGACGGCGACAACGCGGCGCGATTCGGGGCGGCGGTGTCGGGGCAGCGTTGGGGCGGCACGACGGCGGTGCCTGATGGCCGCGGAGGAGCGTCACAGGGGTGGCGGGGTGGTGAATCGGGACAGCAGCGACGCCAATCGGGGCGGCGGAGTAGC
>NC_041383.1:242928936-242929703 GCF_002162155.2 Triticum dicoccoides | reverse complement strand
CCAGTTATTCGCCATCGTTGCCATGCCATTTGCTTGCGTGTTGCATTTTGCCATGTCGTGATCCGCATTTCATATCATGTCATCATGTGCATCTCATTTTGCATACGTGTTCGTCTCATGCATCCGAGCATTTTCCCCGTTGTCCGTTTTGCAATCCGGCACTCCTATGTCCCCCGGCGTCCCCCTTTTGCCTCTTTTCATGTGCGGGTGTTAAACGTTCTCGGAATGGACCGAGGTTTGCCAAGCCGCCTTGGTACACCACCGATAGACCGCCTGTTAAGTTTCGTGCCATTTGGAGGTCGTTTGATACTCCAACGGTTAACCGGGTAACCGCAAAAGCCTCCTTCTCTTTGCAGCCCAACACCTCTCCAAAGTGGCCCAAAACCCAGCAAACTCCCCTCCATACTCTCGGTCGTTCGATCACGATCGTGTGGGCGAAAACCGCTCCTCATTTGGACTCTCCTAGCTCCCTCTACCTATATAAACACCTCCCCCTCCAAAAATCCCGGTCTAACCCTAGATCAAACCCTCCCGGCGCCACCGGACGCGTCTCCACCGCGCCGGACATGTCCGTCCCTGCCGGCCACCTCACTCCGACGAATCGGAGGCCGCCACCTCAGCCGCGCCGCCGCCCACGTCCAACCACCGCGCGCCACGTGGCGTCCACCTCGCCGCCGGCCCGCGGAGCCCATCGCGGGCCCGCGCGGGCCCTCGCGCCACCGCCGCCCGGCCCGGCCGCCGGAGCCGCGCGCCCGCCGGCCTCCCGC
>NC_041383.1:242925426-242928285 GCF_002162155.2 Triticum dicoccoides | reverse complement strand
GATGGCTGCGCCGCCTCGGCGCCTCCCGCGCCCCACCGGATCCCCGCCCCGCTGCCGCACGTCGCCCGGCACTGGACTGCCCGACCCCGTCGCCGGCATGGTCCGCCGCCATTCGCGCCTCCAGCGCCGCCCCTGCCTTCGCCAGTGCTAGATCCGGCGGGGAACCGGCCGGATCCTCCGCCCCCGCCTCGCCCCGACCTCGCCGGCACTTGCTCCGGCCGCCCCCGCCCGTTCTCCGGCGAGCCCGGTCCCGCCTCGATCCGGATCCAGATCCAGTCCACGAAGGTTGACTTTCCCCCCTCTGAAAATTCCCAAGTCCCCGAAATATTTTGCATAATTATGCCATGTTCATCGCATCATAACTATGCATCCATAGCTTCGTTTTGCGCGTGTAATATGTCAAATTGTTCGTCTCAATGAGTACTTCATTTCATTCCATCGCATCATGTTCATTTGGGTCCATTTTGATGCCTGAATCATCATTGTAAGAGTGCTATGTGATGTTAATCTGTTGAAACTGTTATAACATGCTCATTTGTCATTTTTGCGATGGTTGATGTGTGCATCCTATGAGGTTGATGTCTACATGTGTTTTGATCTATGCTATGCCATATTTCCAGACGTTCTATCCATGTATTTTTGTGAGTCTTGTACTGAGTGCATCGAGCTTGTTAAGTAGGGTACTTGCTGTTGCTGTTTTCCTGACTGTTTCTGTTATATTTTGTTGCTATGTAAACCTGCTGCTACAAGTCATTTCGTGCATAATCTGGAGATGTTCACTAAGGATGTTTTGTTATACATGTCATGCTCTATCCATTAATGCCTCTAGTTGCATTTATTGCTTGCTGTAGCTTGTTGTTATCTTGCTCCAAAGTTGCTAAATAATGTTGCTGTCAGCCTGTTAACATTAAGTTCAATGTTTCCATGATTGTTGCTAGTGATCCATGCACCCCATGAACTTGATATTGCCATGCTTAGCTTCATAAACATGCCTTCTTACTGTTGGTTGCCTTGCCATGCCATGTATTGATCTGTGGTGAGTGGTTCAAGCTCACCAAGATGCCTATTTATTGTTGTTCCTGCCATGTATGAATCTGTCATATCTTTTGCCATGTTTACATGGGTGCCATCATATTTTCTGTGCTCTTTTGGCTTATGGTCAGTAAGGGACTTTTGTTCTATGCAATTAGTAGATTCATGCCATGCCTTTGTTTGCCATGATAAGTTCCTGTAGCATGTTGTTTCATAGCTCTAAACATTGCAACCTGATGTTATTTCTGCTAAGCCTGAAACTGTTATTATTTGCAATCTTCCCATGTCCTTTTGAGCATGATCTAGTGATTTCTAGAGATAGCTCAGTGTTTATGTTTTGTTATGCTTTACCTGTACTTCATGCCCATGCCTTTTGTTATTACGTTGAGATGCTGTAGCATATTGTTTTGATGCTTGCAAGATGCCTAGTTGCTGTTTTGGATAGATTGTTATAGTTTGTATAGGCATCTTGCAAGCTTCAAAACAATATGCTACAGCATCTCAACGTAATAACAAAAGGCATGGACGTGAAGTACAGGTAAAGCATAACAAAACATGAACACTGAGCTATCTCCAGAAATCACTAGATCATGCTCAAAAGGACATGGGAAGATTGCAAATAATAACAGTTTCAGGCTTAGCAGAAATAACATCAGGTTGCAATGTTTAGAGCTATCAAACAACATGCTACAGGAACTTATCATGGCAAACAAAGGCATGGCATGAATCTACTAATTGCATAAAACAAAAGTCCCTTACTAACCATGAGCCAAAAGAGCACAGAAAATATGATGGCACCCATGTAAACATGGCAAAAGATATGACAGATTCATACATGGCAGGAACAACAATAAGTAGGCATGTTGGTGAGCTTGAACCACTCACCACAGAGCAATACATGGCATGGCAAGGCAACCAACAGTAAGAAGGCGTGTTTATGAAGCTAAGCATGGCAATATCAAGTTCATGGGGTGCATGGATCACTAGCAACAATCATGAAAACATTGAATTTAATGTTAACAGGCTGACAGCAACATTATTTAGCAAATTTGGAGCAAGATAACAACAAGCTACAGCAAGCAATAAATGCAACCAGGGGCATTAATGGATAGAGCATGACATGTATAACAAAACATCCTTAGTGAACATCTCCAAATTATGCACGAAATGACTTGTAGCAGCAGGTTTACATAGCAACAAAATATAACAGAAACAGTCAGGAAAACAGCAACAACAAGTACCCTACTTAACAAGCTCGATGCACTCAGTACAAGACTCACAAAAATACATGGATAGCACGTCTGGAAAGATGGCATAGCATAGATCAAAACACATGTAGACACCAACCTCATAGGATGCACACATCAACCATGGCAAAAATGACAAATGAGCATGTTATACCAGTTTCAGCAGATTAACATCACATAACACTCTTACAACGATGATTCAGGCATCAAGATGGACTCAAATGAACATGATGCGATGGAATGCAATGAAGTACTCGTTGAGGCAAACAATTTGACATATTACACGCGCAAAACGGTGATACAGATGCAGAGTTATGATGCGATGAACATGGCATGATTATGCAAAATATTTCAGGGACTTAGAAATTTTCAGAGGGGGGAAAGTCAACCTTCGTGGACTGGATCTGGATCCTGATCGAGGCGGGACCGGGCTCGCCGGAGAACGGGCGGGGGTGGCCGGAGCAAGTGCCGGCGAGGTCGGGGCGAGGCGGGGGCGGCGGATCCGGCCGGTTCCCCGTCGAGTCTGGCACTGGCGAAGGCAGGGGCGGCGCTGGAGGCGCGAATGGCGGCGGACCACGCC